>NC_061488.1:808580-813580 GCF_022539355.2 Hippoglossus stenolepis
TGCTGAGGAGAGTTCATCAGGAACAGCTGCTTATCATACCCGAGGCCCCCGGCTCTCCAGAGCAGCAGGCGTGCCACAGCCGACCAACACAGTGGGGAGCCGTACAGCAGCCTCTGGGCTGCCTGCAGTCTAAAAGCAGCTGTCCTGGAGATGATGTCCGTTAACCCATGTCCCCCCTCTGCCACAGGGAGGTACAAAACGGACGCCCGCACCCAGTGATGACCTGACCAAAAGAAGTCCACCAGCAGCCTCTGCAGTTGTTCCATGAGTCCCGGTGGAGGAGTAAGCACCTGGAGTCTGTGCCACAGGGATGCTGCAACCAGGTTATTGACTATCAGAGTTCTTCCCCTGTAGGACAGCTGGGGTAGCAACCATTTCCATTTAGACAACTTTGCTTGCACCTTCCCCAGCACTCCCTCCCAGTTCTGCCTCTCTATTTCTTTACTGCCTAGATGTACTCCGAGGACTTTCAACCCTCTTATTCCCCATGTCAGGTTACCAGGGAGACGGGGTATTCTCCCTGCGTCCCACTGACCAATCACACAGGCCCCACTCTTTTCCCAGTTCACCTTTGCTGTTGTAGCCTTCCCATATACTGCCAGACTGCCCTCTAATTCCTGGATGTCCCCCTGACCCTGGACAAGGACGTTTACGTCATCAGCATAAGCCGATACTATTATAGGGGCGCTTTGCGCCAGCTCAGGCAGACGCAGGCCTGTCAGCCGAGCCCTGAGCCGACACAGGAGAGGTTCGATGGCCACGCTGTACAGCTGGCCTGAGATGGGGCATCCCTGCCTGATCCCTCTTTTAACTGGTACCGGTCTGCTCAGCCCTCCCCCCACCTTCACCACACAACACGTATCATTATATAATAATTTCACCCAGGACAGAAAGTGCTCCCCGACACCAAAAGCCTGCAGTGTGGCAAACAGGAATGACCGATCGACACGATCAAAGCTTTTCCTGGTCAATGGAAATAATGCCAATATTAATATTATATGTTGTACACACATCAAAAATGTCTCTCATTAAAAACAAATTGTCCTTCATTGACCTACCTGGTACACAATACGATTGGTCAGCACCAATAAATACTTCCATAAAAACCTTAAACCTATTCGCTAACACCTTAGATAAAACCTTATAGTCACTACATAAAAGAGAGACGGGTCTCCAGTTTTTCAGTAGGGTTAGATCCCCTTTTTTTGGCAGGAGGGATATGACAGCCCGTCTGCAGGAGGCTGGAAGAAGTCCTTTCCCCAACGACTCCTTCAAAACATCCAGCAGGTCCTGTCCCATAATACTCCAGAAATGTTGTAAAAAATCTGCCGGTAATCCGTCCAAACCTGGTGCCTTGCCTGCAGCCATCTGTGCCACTGCAGTGGTCAGCTCCTCCAGAGTGATGTCGGAGCTCAGGGTGTCTCGTTCACCTGGACTCAGCTGTGGGAGGTCCTGCAGCAACTCGGCAACAGCTTCCCCGTCACATTCCTCTGCCCCAAACAGGTCGGTATAGAAGTCCACCGCGTGTCTCCTCATCTCGGCTGGTTCCGATGTTAGGTTCCCACCCGGCAGCCGGAGACACACCATCTGCTTCCCCTGGGCCACGGATCTCTCCAGGTTAAAAAAGAAAGTGGTAGGTGCGTCTATGTCTCTTAATTGTTTGAACTGGCCCGACCAGAGCTCCTTTGGCCTTCTCCTGGAGAAAGGAGTTCAGTTGTTGCCTTTTCACTAGTAATTGCTCCGTGTTGGTAGCTACACTCTCCAGCTCCTTTATATCTGCCTCGAGCTGCTCCATTGCTCTTTTAATGTTTTCTGTAGAGTAGGAGGTGTACTGCTGGCAGAAGACCCTGATTTGACCCTTGCCGACCTCCCACCACTGACTCAGGGAGGGAAACGACTCTTTCTTGGATCCCCAGTTGGCCCAGAACAGTTTAAAATTCCCACAGAAATTAAAATCCTTTAAGAGCTTAACATTAAAATGCCAGAAGGATCCAGGCTTTCTAGCAGGAGATAAAAGCAGCTCTACTAAAACTAAATGATGGTCTGTGAAACCAACCGGGTGGATTTGACAGTTTGTCACACGGGTGATAAAAGGAGCGGATATGTAAAATCTGTCCAGCCGGGCAGCAGTGACCCTGCCGTCTGTTATTTTGATCCAGGTATACTGCCTGGTTGAAGGATGTTTCCTCCTCCACGCGTCCACTAGATCTGCCTCTTTTACCGTCTGGCCCAGAAAAGACGAGGACTGAGGATGGAGCTCCTGTCCTGTTCTGTCTAAAGTGACGTCCGTGCAGCAGTTCCAATCCCCCCCCATTATTACACACTCCCCTTGACCAACACTACCCAACTTGTTTTTTAATACTGTAAAAAGAGTAACCCGTTCAGGACCTTGGTTTTGTGCATACACGTTGATCAAATTAAAAATAATATTGTGTATTTCCACTCTTATAATCAGAAACCTGCCTGCCATGATCTCTGTGCTGGATAAAATTTTCATATTTAATGAGTGAGAAAATAAAACAGCGACTCCAGCGCTCAGGTTAGAGCCATGGCTGAGTACGTGCTGCCCCCCCCACCATACTCCCCAGTCTGTCTCATTCAGGCAATCGCTGTGGGTCTCCTGTAAAAAGAGAACATCCAGCTTTTTCTCTTTAAAAAGTTCTGATACTAGAAACCTCTTGTGAGCACTTCTACCCCCGTTCATATTTAGTGAAGCTGCCCTTAATGCCATGTGAGGATAAAGAATACAGCGTAAAAAGACAAACAGGTATACACAACAGATAGAAAACACCCAGTGTTGAATGATCATGGTCAATTTTATTTACAACTTTTCATTCTCTTAGATCTTACATTACATGAGAGACCTTTCCTTGCCGCAGTCACGTGCTTCCTGAGCCTGTACCTTCTCTTCCCATCCAGGAGGTCTGTCCCTACCACTTTCTGGAGGGTGCTCACTGTCTGGATGAACTTTTTTATATCTGGGAAGTAATCAGTTACCTCCACTGATCTGCCAAAGGAGTCATCAAGAAACTCGTTCAACTCCTTTAACGAATATAAATCAGTGCTTAGGGAGACGCTGTCTGTTACAGAAACATTATCAGATTCGTATTCTTCCTCGACGTCCATCTCACTGACCTGACTGCTGTCTATTTCAGCCTGTACCGGCTCTGCCTGCTGTGCAGGACCCCCCTGCGTCTCCTGCTCCACGTTGGCAAAACTCACCTTTTCTATTGCTACCCGTTTGTCACTTCTCTTCTCCACCCTTACCAAGGACTCAGTCCCCCTCAACTCGGCCTCTGAGACAGGCCCAGCCGAGGAAACCTCTGCGCCCCCCGCAGCAGCCGGACCCCCAGCACCCGACCCATCGCAGCCGGCCCGGCAGCCGCCGGACCCGCCACCGCCGGAACCCCAGCACCCGGACCCGCCACCACCGGACCCCCATCACCGGACCTGCCGCAGCCGGCCCGGCAGCCGCCGGACCCGCCACCGCGGAACCCCAGCACCGGACCCGCCACCACCGACCCCATCACCGGACCCGCCGCGGCCCGGCAGCCGCGACCCGCCACCGGACCCCAGCACCGGACCGCCACCACCGGACCCCCATCACCGGACCCGCCGCAGCCGGCCCGGCAGCCGCCGGACCCGCCACCGCCGGAACCCCAGCACCCGGACCCGCCACCGCCGGACCCCAGCACCGGACCCGCAGCCGCCCGCAGCCGCCGGACCACCGCAGCCGGCCCGGCAGCCGCCGGACCCCAGCACCCGACCCGCCACCGCCGGACCCACCGCAGCAGGCCCGGCAGCCGCCGGACCCGCCACCGCCGGACCCCCAGCACCCGGACCCGCCACCGCCGGACCCCAGCACCCGGACCCGCCTCCGTACCCCCAGCACCCGGACCCGCCACCGCCGGACCCCCAGCACCCGGACTCGCCACCACCGGACCCCCAGCACCCGGACTCGCCACCACCGGACCCACCGCAGCCGGCCCAGCAGCAGCCGGACCAGCAGCCTCAGAGGACGCAGCAGAACCGGCCGACCGTCCCCACGCAGGCTTAGTCACCCCGGCGCTGCCCTCCCCTCCTTCCGCCCCAGCGGCCCCCCGCCCGTCTTCCGTGCGGGCACGTAACTTTTTTATGTCCCACTTCTCCACATTGAAAACATTTCATGCTTCCTGAGCTCGCGTACACCATATAAAACTGCTCCTCATGTCGAACCCGGAAAGACACGTCCAGTGTCTGAGACTCAGCGTCCAGAAACATAAACACTTGTCTCCGCAGAGACTGGACATGTTTCAGCTTCAGGTCTCTACATCCCAGACCCACCGCCCGGAACCCACTCGCAAACCTCCCGAAGCGCCTCAGCTCTCGCTCCAGAGCTTCATTGGGGATGAACGGAGGGACTCCGGACACGGTGATCCGGGTAGAAGCTACCGCTAGCGGGGAGACCTGAAGAAACTCCTCCTCTACTGTTACCCCGCTTTCAATGAGCTCAGTTACAGAGTCCGGATCTTTAAAGAATATCACCAGCGCTTTATTCATGCGGGAAGCGTAGGAGATGTTCCCGTGTCCTACCTGCTCCCCCACGGCTAACAGCACCTGCTCCACTGTGGAGCTGAGCTGTGGCACCAGCCTGACGCCATGTCTCAGGGACATCGGCGGCGTCCCTGGGGACGCCATCCCCGCCACGAGACACGGAAAACACACAGAAAACTACACTAAACGTACACTAACACTACACAAACACCACAAAACAATGATCATACAATAAACACACAGTAAGATAACTGCAAAAGTTTGATCACACTTCCCTTCACCTTCGCTCTTCACCACTACACTTCCACCATAGAAGAAGAAGAAGAAGAAGAAGAAGAAGAAGAAGCAGCTGCAGTCTTCACCTCCGACGATATAATGTTTGAACCACGAAGACGTTCACTTGGTGACTTTGAACTAGTGTGGAGTACTGTAGTACTGTGGAGTACTGTAGTACTGTGGAGTACTGG
>NC_061488.1:818580-886080 GCF_022539355.2 Hippoglossus stenolepis
AGAACCAGCAGGAAAATAAAACCATCATTGATTCTTCATTTCACCAGTCAGCTCCACCGCAGACGTTCAGGTGTCAGGACCATCAGGACCATCAGGACCATCAGGGCCATCAGGGCCATCAGGACCATCAGGACCATCAGGACCATCAGGACCATCAGGGCCATCAGGACCATCAGGACCATCAGGGCCATCAGGACCATCAGGACCATCAGGGCCATCAGGACCATCAGGACCATCAGGGCCATCAGGACCATCAGGGCCCAGAAGAAAAGACAGCGTGTCGCTCACATTCATAAATAATCATTAACGACTAATTTACAGACATTTCCAGAACAGAGAGAGGAACTTTAAATGAACTCAGGTTTAATTGTTTTTCTTTTTAGATAAAAAGCTTTTTACTGAAGGATTTTCTCTGGTTGTTATTACTATTCCATAAATCAGAAGATACTGTCCCCAGCTCTGTGGGTTTGAGCTGTAAAATGATTCCATAACCAAACTGTGAATGAAAGAAATCTCTCAGCAGAGAACACACGGGAATAAAACTGAAAAGATTGGTGTATGAAATGGAGAAAATGATGAGTTTCACCAGATAAATGATGTGTGACTTTATTATTGTGGTCCTGGTTCCTCTTCTCCATGTGTTCACTGCAGGAGAAGTTCCAGGATAAACCCTGAACGACACTTTGCCCCAGAAACCAGAAGAGACCAAACCAAAGTAATTCTGCTTCAGACTCTGTTTCCTGCAGCAGCGGCAGAGTAGATCCTTTTGTTAGTGTTCATAATCTCAGTGATGATGCCTGGTGGCTGCGTGGAGTTAATATGGCAGCCTGGCTTTCAGGTGGGAGGGGGGGTGAAGAGGGAGGAGGTCAGGAGAGGAGGAGGAGGAGGAGGAGGAGGACACAGGAGGGACGAAGGTGGAAATTGAAGCCTTGCAGTGTAATTAAGACTGGTGTTAATTTCTTTTTAACCTCGCTGTGGCCAGAGGAGCTGCTCACCATGGCAACAGGAGAACACCGAGGGGGGGCCGAGCGCTGCCTCAAATCAAAATACACTGTGTGTGTGTGTGTGTGTGTGTGTGTGTGTGTGTGTGTGTCGCACAAAATACCATCACTGACTGAAGAGAAGATCTACACAACAACACCCAGCTGTTATATGATATTCTCGTCTAAATTAAATGTACGACTTCAACAGTTAGCCCAACGCTAACATGACGACGTCACAGAGTTCATCTTTACGTCTCTATTGTTTCCCAGCAGCGTGTCCGCTGCTTCACCCAAGACACACACACACAAACACACAGGAGGGTAGGACACACACACACAAACACATAGGAGGGTAGGACACACACACACAAACACACAGGAGGGTAGGACACACACACACACACACACAGGAGGGTAGGACACACACACACAAACACACATGCACACACAGAGGCACACAACCAGAGTTCAACCAAGTTCTGTCAAATTAAGGTTTTTATGACGACGGAATAAGAGACTCTTTGACAACACAGAGATCACTGAGACCTAATGGAGGGGCCCCCCCTTCAACACACACACACACACACACACAGACACACAGAAACACACACACACACACTGCCAAACCCCAGATGTACAGGACAGTCCTCTTATCTCAGCAAATCCTCTTTTCAACCTTTCAACTCTGTCATGCAGAGCGACCATTGTTTGTCTTTCCTCTGTCTCATAGAGACACACAGACTGGGGGACAGGGGACAGGGGACAGCGGCGCTTACACAAACCATTTTACTGTCAAGTGGAAAAATCCGTGCGTCAGGATTTGAGCTGCTCCACCGGCAGCTCAGAGCTTCTTCTCCACACGTCAGTTTGTGGTTGTGACTTTCTGACTGTGTGGATGGAGCCGCTTGCTCAGAGGCACTGGGGTAGCTCCTCTGTTGTAGGAAAAATTGAAATGTAAGCTGGAATAAAATAAAAATAAACAATGGACTGATTTAAAATCAATATTCTGCTGTTGTTTGAATAATTTCTATGATTTAGTTTGTACTTTGAACTCAATGTGGTCAGACAGTGTCTGAATGCAGCGATGTCAGCTGAAGCAGGTGAACTGTTTCCTGGTCAGAAGGTCGAACGTCTTCAAAGATGTAAATGTGTTCATGAGCTGAACAGAAAGAATTTCCTTCTTTAATTTCATCAGTTCAGCCACAGACGTTTGTAGCTGCAGTCATAAGCACTAAAGTTTGATATATTCTCAAAGAAATCCACTTTAATCATTCAAGTACTTTCTTAACATGTCGACTCTGTGAGAGGATCAGGGCGACTTAAAGGGAAAATGAGATTTTAAGAATTAAGTCCTAATTTATAGTCTTGTGATTTGTGAATATACAAATAAAATCTGATTGAAGGACATGTTAGAAACTCTGAGCCTCTCCATGTGTGTTGAAGTGTTTAAATCCGAAGCAGCAGAAGTTGAAATCTCGTGGCTGGAGACAGTTTGTGCAGGAATGTTTTTTTCCTTCCTGGTTTCCAGATGCGATTGTGTAACTGCAGGACATGAAGCTCCGCTCGCTCTGTTTACTCTGCTTCTGTACCAGTGAACCAACGTCCTTATGAGGCCATTTCCACCAGCAGGAGGAAACCTCACGAGCTGAATGTGGGCGGGGCTAAACACCGAATCCCCCTCCTCCTCCGGCCTCAGAGCACAGACAACAGGACTCAGAGGTTTAGGCTGCCAGAGGCTACTTTATTGCGTTTGCAACCACAGAGTGAGAAGAGTTTAACAAAAGCATGTGGACGTGTGTTGACCACAGTGTTTCTATGCACCACAGGATTACAAACACAGAACAGTACAAATGTTAAAAAACAAGCTCATTAGTTTCATCATCATCATCATCGTCTCATTCTTTTTTTTATATTTTTCTTTTTTTTAAGTTGTCAATAAAAAACACAAGGAAACAAAACGAAGAAGGCAGCCTGTCCTACAATGAAGAATAATTATAATAAAAAACTAAAAAGGTTGTAAACGGGACATTCTCCCGTCACCTAGCGTTGGTCGTTGGTTTGATTCCCCTCCCCCGAGGTGTGGCGTGGGTCGGAGTGAGGCGGCAGGATCAGGAGGAGGCGGGGCTTCCTGCGTCGCTGCTCTCACTCACCTGGCGGTGCATCACCATCTCCCTGGCAACGCAGGTGATCTGACCGTTCGTCACCGCACCCGGAACCCCCGCCCTGAGAACCACAGAGAGACACTGAGCGGTTCTGTGTGAGCCCTGGAGAACCGGGTCGAGACCTGGCGTCCATCTTCACTGGGATCAACTCATTTACACAGGGACCAGTCACGGCCTTAACATGACTGAGACATGTGACCCTCAGAGGTTACATTCTAGTGATTATCTTGTATAAGGAATATTTCAGCTTTATTAATGTTCAGAGCCGGTCCGGACTCGTCAGCAGAGTTTCAAGATGAAACCTTGTTATAGATCAGTGATCGGCCGATACTTACTTCAGCTGTGCCTCCTCCGTCAGAGGGGTCATCCCTGGCTGCTTCCCAAAGAAGAAGCTGGACCACCAGTGTCCAGAGTCCTGCTTGGGGAGTCCTGCGGAGACACAGGAGGACGACACTAAGTTCAGACCTCAGTCCGTTTCCTTTCAGATTCTATCAGAGCAGCTTGTTTAACGTGCAGCTCTCAGGACGATGCTCATCCTGGTGAGTGTGAGAAGCTTCACTAACAGGAGTCGTCCTCTTTATTCCACATTTGAACACTCAGATGTGGTGGATGAAGGTTTAAGAGCGTTAAAGACACTTTGGTCTTTGTGAGGAGCCGAGGAAAAGTCCCAGCGCCTGTCGAGAGGCAGAGTGAAGAGTTCCCAACGGAGCAGCTGACTGAACAGCTGACTGAACAGCTGACTGAACAGTCCGACTGCTGTGGGCCGGAAACTGACTCAACATGGTGTCGCTCCAGAGCGCTGAGCCGCCACCCTCATCTGCTCCACTGGAGTTTACTAGATGAAATAGATCTAAATAAAAAGGTCCAGAGGTTTAACTAGATTCCTGAAGAAAAAGTACATTTGATTTCTCACACTAACATTTATAAGTGTGTACGTTTTGTCTTTTGAATCATTATTAATAACTGAACTGCACTAAAGAAAAACAGTGAACTGAGCCGACTGCACACGCCCACATTTCCCCTTTCACCTACTTTCATGTACAGCACTGACAGAGCGAGACAGAGGGAGGTGTGTGTGTGTGTGTGTGTGTGTGTGTGTGTGTGTGTGTGTGTGTGTGTGTGTGTGTACAGTGTTAGCAGCCATTAAAAAGCTGACCCTGCGGTTTAAAAACAGACGAGCCAACACAATCCTTCACCATCACAGAAGGTTTTCACATGCGGCTGCACTGAGACCATGGTCAAAGTCAGCAGGTATGAACTGGTGCAGAGGGTCACCACTGGTCACCACTGGTCACCACTGGTCACCACCACTGAACATCCTGACCAGCGAGTGCTAGAGGCGCAGTTTAAATTCAATCCTCCTTCTTGAGGAGAATGAAATCCTGGTCGGAGCAGAAAGGACCTACTACAACATCAACAGATGACTCAACCACAGAAATCCGGAAGTTACTCAAACTGAAGCAATATTACAACATCAGTGAGTAACGGTGACAAATCACGAATGTTTGGTCCCAAACAGGAAGCAGTGGAGACACTGACGCACAGAAACGTGCAGTGATACGATCCTGTGGTGGTTGTTCCTGAGACGGATCTGTCCTCACGTAGACTAAAGGGTTTAATCCTCTGGAGCAGCTGGATTCCATCTGGAGCAGAGCGTTAACACATTCAGGGGCTTTCAGGAGTTCTCGTACCTGGGTGGTGAGGGATGACCTCCCCGCTGAACTCTGAACTGCCACAAGAGCTGCTGCTGGACGTAGAGCCGATGCGCCCTGCGGGGGGGAGCCGGAGAAGAGAGGCGTTAGTCACTGATGTTTTCAGACTGGAACTTCAGGTCCGTATTTATATAGAACTTTTCTAGTCTTGACGACCACATACAGATTCATACATTCATACAGTGCATCGCATGGCAGATTCAGTGTTTTGCCCGAGGACACGTTGGCATTAGGGGATGGAACTGGGATGGAACTGGGATCGAACTGGGATCAAACTGGGATGGAACTGGGATGGAACTGGGATGGAACTGGGATCGAACCGGCTGCTGAGATGTCAGAAGCCTCACTTTTCCTTATTGGACTCAAGTCTCATTTTGTACGAATCTCATTTGAGTCCAGATCTTAATGTTCCTGTTCATGGACACAAAACTCAGATCCACTTTGCTCTGGTACGTGACCACAGCCCGAGGGCGGCTGCCAGGCTGCAGCTCCTGATTTGATCAGACAGGTTATGGTCTGCGGAGCCCGAATACAAACACATGCTGCAGATGCAGGACCCCCCCCCACTTCTTATACAGGTTCTAAATATAACTCTGAAACCAAACATGTCATCTCTCAGGACGTTAGAGACACAAGAACACAGACAGACAGGAAGGGAGTTGCCTGGAGTGACTGGACTGTTTCCTTCACTCCAACTATTTAAACAAGGCCCTGACGTTACAAAGAGAATCGATGGGAGGATCACGCAGCTTCTGTTAGAGATGGAACGTGTAGTAATCAAAATGTCTTGTGTTATATATTCTGTTGACTTGTGTACTTATACATAAAAGCTTGTTAAGCCCTATGAGACAAACTGTGATTTGTGATTATGGGACATACAAATAAAATGTGATTGATTAATAAATCTAAATGTTTCCAGCATTGTTCAAACCCAAAGTTCAATTGTGGATTTAATGGAAATGACTTTAAATCTAATGTTAATAACACACAGGAAATGATTCTTTTGAAATTCAGCAGAACTCATATTTGAAAGTTTCTAAGAGTTCAATCAGTACAATCATTTAATTACTTCTGCAGTAGGAGTAACAACTAGTGCCAACAGTGAGTCAGGGTGTTAACTTAACAGCAGCCTATAGGGGGCGAGAGACTCACTTCGGTAGTAGTCAGTTGTTGCCACAAGAGAACCGCCCGCTGGAATCGCTGCCATTCTCCTGTCGCTGGTCGCTGTAGGTTGTGCTTGATGGAAACCTGCAGAGGACAGAGACGTTTTATTAAAGCTCCTCGTTACAGTCGAACATCAGAGGAACGTGTAAATAATCACATCTTTACACATTTAAGATCAGAATATGTGGAAAATGTTCAGATCCAACTGGTTTTTATTATTCTAAATGAGTCGAGCTTTTAACGTGAGGCTCAAACGCCCGAGTCTCGTTTCTTTAGTCGTCCACACGGAGCTGCAGCCGTTAAACAACCAGTCGATCCAGACATTTCATAACTGACTGAATTAACATAACTGACCAAGAAAAACGCTGTTTATTCCTGATCAGATTTCCAGTGGTGATAAGTTGTATTTACACTGGATTTAATTTAAAGTTGTATAAACACAGAGTTGACGTGTTGTACTTGATTCCATGTACGAGGTTTGATCCTCTGAACACACGTTCATCATATTCAAGCATAAAATAACTTCTCACATTTACACGATTCTTAATACAAACATGAACATTTTACTCATATTCATGTTTACATTCACTCTGAAGGGTTCTCTGTGCAAGTAGCTGCAGCCTGAAGGTCCCGGCCTCATCAGAGAGGAACTGAAATATCCATAAAGTTATCAAACTGAAATGTGATGATCAGCTTCAGATCTTAAACAAATCAACACATCTGAAGACCTGATTCATCAAAACAGACTAATAAGGATGATGTTACATCTGAGATCAGCTCGATGACTGATTCTGGATCAGCTCGATGAATGATGACTGATTCTGGATCAGCTCGATGACTGATTCTGGATCAGCCAACTGCAGGATCAATCTCAGCAGACAACAACAGCTCGTAACTGACAGAATCACCGACATGATGCTAAACACGTTGTTTCCTGTGGGGGTCAGTTCCTCTGTGATGACGACATGTCTGATGTCCACAGGATGAAACGTCACAGTAGAAAACAGCTGATTCCACCATGTTGTGTTTACTAAGCATCATCTAGCATCGTTAGCATGTTAGCTCGCCCCCCCCCCTCCCCGCAGCATCACGCACCTCTCCCGGAGCAGACGCGCTGGACGCCGGGCGGCAGCAGCGGGACAAGTCGGTCAGAGGCTGGGGGGGGAGACGCTACAGGCGACGGGGCCCATTGGAGGACGAGTCCAGAGGAAATGTCTCCGAGCGACGTCCCGAAGCTTCTCTACAGATTCTGCTCTAATGGAGGAGAGGAGCTTATATACCCGGGAGGAGCTGACGTCACAGGGCAGCGCGCACCGGCCAATCACAGGCAGCGAGGGGCGGGGTCCGGAGCTGCGAGACAAAGAGGGGCGGGGCCACACACTGCAGCAGAGCAGGTCAGAGCCTGTTTCTATTATTATATATTAAATTATATATCATATTATATGACTTCAGACCCTGTTCCAATTATTATATCTTATATAAGATTATATATTACATCAAATTATATATTATATGTCAGACCCAGTTCCAGTTATTATATTATATAAAAACTGTAAAGACATATGTGCTAATGGAGAAGTTGACAATACAGATATTTTAAGTTTAAGGTGATTTAAAGACACAAGTAACTGAGGAAGAATACTGAAGCCAAATATCAACACAGATTTATGAATTATAAGAACAATCAGAAACACGTGATATGTTAATAACAACTGATCACAGTTTACATGTGATCAGTGAAACATGTCATTTAGAAACAGACTGAACAACAGACTGAACAACAGACTGAACCAACAGACTGAACAACAGACTGAACCAACAGACTGAACCAACAGACTGAAACAACAGACTGAACAACAGACTGAACAACAGACTGAACAACAGACTGAACCAACAGACTGAACAACAGACTGAACAACAGACTGAACCAACGACTGAACCAACAGACTGAACAACAGACTGAATCAACAGACTGAACAACAGACTGAACCAACAGACTGAACCAACAGACTGAACAACAGACTGAAACAACAGACTGAACAACAGACTGAACAACAGACTGAACCAACAGACTAACAACAGACTGAAACAACAGACTGACCAACAGACTGAACAACAACAGACTGAACAACAGACTGAAACAACAGACTGAACCAACAGACTGAACAACAGACTGAACCAACAGACTGAACAACAGACTGAACCAACAGACTGAACAACAGACTGAACCAACAGACTGAACAACAGAGACTGAACAACAGACTGAACCAACAGACTGAACAACAGACTGAACCAACAGACTGAACAACAGACTGAAACAACAGACTGAATCAACAGACTGAACAACAGACTGAATCAACAGACTGAACAACAGACTGAATCAACAGACTGAACAACAGACTGAACCAACAGACTGAACAACAGACTGAACCAACAGACTGAACCAACAGACTGAACCAACAGACTGAAACAACAGACTGATCCAGACTGAACAACAGACTGAACAACAGACTGAACAACAGACTGAACCAACAGACTGAAACAACAGACTAAACAACAGACTGAATCAACAGACGTCCGACTGAAACAACAGACTGAAACAACAGACTGAACCAACAGACTGAAACAACAGACTGAACAACAGACTGAACCAACAGACTGAACAACAGACTGGTCCTGTGGACTGAACCATCTCCCTGGAATGACTGCAGCGCTCTCTTGTGGTCAAATGTATGAACTGTAGTGTTTAGTCTGACAGAAAGATTTTAAATTCAGAATTCAAACCTGCGCAAAGACACCAGTGGATTTCTATCACCAGTGGATTCCTATCACCAGTGGATTTCTATCACCAGTGGATTTCTGTCACCAGTGGATTCTATCACCAGTGGATTTCTATCACCAGTGATTTCTGCACCAGTGATTTCTGTCACCAGTGGATTCCATCATCTTCATCACCCGGCCACGACAACACAAGTCTTCATTGTGACTCGTGTTCTAGTGACAGACACACAACATATTTAGAGTAAGGACCATAAAGGAACACGGTCGATACGACAGCTGCCGAAGATGAAGCAGATGAGACAGAAACCAAACACGCTAAGTACATGTCAGTAATTCTTATGCATGTTCAAATGTTCATGTTTCTGATCAGGTTTGTGCTCATTACATTATACTGTACATGCAGGGTTGTGTGTGTCTGCTGTAGTTCATGATGATATAACACTTGTTGTATAGAAACATGAAGTGACTCTTCTGTCTAACGTGTTCACAGATCCATCATGTTTATTACAAACCTGTTCCTGTCTCTGAACTGTCTGATGATACATGTCATCATCCAGCTCCACACACATAAAACTATGCATCTGTTCTATTAAAGTAAAACAGTATAAAACCCATAAATATGGTTTCAGAGAAAGTGTCATTAGCTCGAGCATAAACTGAGTGTGTTTAAATATCAGAGCTGGTGAATGAAGATACAGAAGATAAAACCTTAAGAGTGTTAAACAGACATATTCAAACATTTGTTAATAACCCAAGTAAACTCTGGTTTAATTTCAAGTTCAGATTTTAATAATTGAAGCACAACACTTTGTCATTTAAAGGAATGCTTTATTGATATCCAAACATATACAACAAAACCAAAAACTGATTTTAATCATAAGCTTCCACATCTGATCCCTTTTAATAATCTACATCAGCTGGAACTAAATAAAGCTATGAGTATATTCTCCTGTCGCCCAGCTGCACTTCCCATTGGCACCAAAACTCAAATTTAAACTGAAAGAAAAGTACATAATCCTTTTCTATCCAGAGTCCCACGACTGATTCACAGATTATAATCCCAAAGCTCGTTTTATTTGCAATTCACACTTTAATCTATTTTAAATGAGATTTTTTGGAGTGAAAGCTGAAATAAATGACTTTAGATATAAACGTCTTGTAGTGAGCGTCTGCGTTCTCATGTTGGCAAAGCACAAAGTCAGAGACTTGTAACATGTTTAAACATTTGCTTTTAACTGATGGTAGATTAATTATACATATGATCATTCTCTTGAATCCACATCTATAGAAAGTAAAAGGAAACTATGCTCAACCGAACAGAAAAATATCAACTAACAAAACGATCAACACAAAACAAGAAAATACGCAAATGATCGAATCTGAAGCAGTTTGACGGGAAGTTGGTTTTTTAAAATGTGTTTTTTTTTCACCTTTGTATCTCGTCTCTTTTTTTCTATAAGTTTAAATCTTCCTGGGAAATTTTGGCTGGAATCATTTCATGATCGAAAATATTAACGGCCTTAAATCATTTTTATATTTCAGCCAGTTTCTACCTGAATAAAACACGTGGTGACGTTTAGAGACGAGGACACGAGAGCAACGCTGAACGATCCAACATCGAACACAGCGACTCCAGAATGAACCAGTGCTCCCAGTCGTCTCTCAGACGTTGCTCAGGATCCAGTCAACACATTTAAAAAGTTCACTTCACCACGAATCGAGTGCACGTTCTTTCTTCAATGAGCCTTTCAGTCAACTCTTAATTTCACATTAGTTCTGTTACCTAACGTTTGCAGACATCGTGTTCACGTTGACCTGAACGGTTTAAATCTATGGCTCAAGTTGAAATCTTCCTGTGAAGGAATCATTATGACGACCCCGGATCCTAAAGCACTCGTCGACTCATGACACTTCGAGACGGACGTTTGGCAACGATGAAACTTTTCTGCTGCCTCAAAAAACAGCATCTGACACTGAGCCACATTTTGAGAGTTCAGGGTTTGTTCCTCCACAGAGCCGGAGGTCACACGTCATCATGAACCTTCAGCTGATGGTGCAGAGCCACATCCGGGCTCCACGTTGTCTGGGAGGTTTCACCACTAGAGGCAGTGTTGCCCGTGTATCAGCGAACTTTGTGCCAGAGAAACGAAAACACTAGAAAACGACTTTCTTCTTTTTCCACATTCAAGAGAAAAGTGACGGTGCTGCACGACTCAGGCGTCAGTGACGGACTCAGAGACGCCCGAGAGCGACTGTGGCATCACAACGTGTGCGTGTGTGTGTGTGTTGGGGCGGTGCAGGTCTACAACAATAAGAGCAACTGTGATTGTGTGTTTCTTTTGGCCTCGTGCAGCGTGTGTGCACCATCAGGACATTTAGTGTGTTAACAGAAGTGCATTGAGGGCTTGTTGGCAAAGCTTCAGCAGCGAGATGTTTGTAAAAGGACCCGTCAGACTCCAACTCCCCTTCCTTCATCCAACCAGTCTGTTCCACAAAGACAAATACAAAACAAACAGAACGTTGTGTTCTACAGCTAAAGAACGGGTGAAACGTTTAAAGTGAGTAAGGCCGATAGAAAAGCGCCGATAGTGTTACACAGCAAAGCATCGTCTCCCATCGTCAGCAGAAGGAACGGCCGAGGGAACAGCCGAGGGAAACACCGTCGCTCCTACAGAAGGTTTTAGATCGGCTGGCAAATGTCACCGTGCTGCAGCTGAAACCAAACGCACCTCCATGTTCCTCCTCCCCCCCGACGGCTTCACATCCACGGGAACGAGTCAGTTTCTCAAACGTTTTCATTTTAGAATAAAAGCAGGACAAGCCGCCGTCAGTGTCTCGTGTCTGTGAAACGGAAACATTCTTAAAGTTTCGCCTCCTGCTTCCCCCCCCCAAACTGGATCACTACCCCCCCGCAGCAGCGCTGACGATAGATTTATTCATATATATTTATACATATTGATAAAAGTTATGTAAAAACATTATGCAAAGCAGTGTAAAATAGTTTATAATACAAAATGGTTTAAGGTTTTATTTTTTCTGTTTTTTTACAGAAGACCTTGGTCGTCTTTGCATGGTTGTTATGGTTCAACTGAGATGAGATGTGCACATGCATGTAGCAGTAGTAGGTCCTCCCCCTCCCCCCCCCCGCCCCAGTCAGACCACTGACCTCTGACCAGTGAGTGAAACTGGGGACGAGTTGGGTAGAAGGTGACGCTCACG
This sequence comes from Hippoglossus stenolepis, assembly GCF_022539355.2. Lineage (NCBI taxonomy): Eukaryota > Metazoa > Chordata > Actinopteri > Pleuronectiformes > Pleuronectidae > Hippoglossus > Hippoglossus stenolepis. The sequence goes on from NC_061488.1 coordinate 830,602, forward strand.
ACTGAAGAAGTCAGAGAGAAAGTTGACAGAAATATTAGATCTAAGCAGCGAATCAACGGTTTTTCTTATGCCCATAAAATCCTCCTCCTCCCTCAGGATGCAGATCTCCTGCTTCCTGAACAAAACCCTCACCTGCAGGGGAAACGTCGGGTTCAGGTCAAATGGGATCAAATCTTTACAAACTAACTGAACTCGCTCTGGGCCCCGTGACGTCTGGGGGAACCAAGTATTTCTAAAACAACTCCAGGCAAAATGAAAAATGAATTTAGTTTGGCGAACATCTTGGTTTTCCTTCAGTTTTCCTCGATGATCAGCTGATGCGTTTGTTTGGACGAATGCGGACGTGAGGATCTGACCAGGGAGGAAGTGATGATGGGACTAAAGGCGACGAGTCGGTAAATTATTCAGGTCGAGAGATCAACAATTATTTTTTCAACAGCGAGGCAGAGGAGTGAAGGTTGACCTCCCACCTCAAACTCACAAGTCCGCCGCCTCTGCCTGTCGGTGCTTTGGGGCGAGTGAGTGGAGGTGAGGCGGAGGGTCAAAGGTCAGGGCGGACCCTGCCGTGTGAGGTGATAACAGTACAGTCTCAGGTCATGAAGGAAGGTGGCAGCTAGGAGGGGGAGGAGGAACAGGAAGTGGAAGAGGCGGTGTGCGTTCAGAAAGGCGGATTCTCCTGAGTGGGGGTGGTGTCGGTGGGGGAGCCGATGGCGTCCCCGTTCCCTCTGGGGCCGACGACCTTGTACTGCAGAGACGGAGCAGAGGCGTTACTGGTCCTGTTTTCAAATCAAACACTGAAGACTCAAGTTAAAAAGAAACTTTCTGACAATTCATAGAACATATCAATGAATCAAGAAAAAAGATTGTTGGATTCATCAATAATAACAATAATTTAGTTGTAGCTCTCATCTGAACACCTGAATTTATTAGACAAGCGAGATTCTATAGATCTGGAGTGAATCTCTTGACCGATACTTTTAACTTATATGGAATAAAATCAATAAAATCCCTGAAATCAAAGAAAATACATTTTACTTAAAGTCGGTGAAATCACCAAATTAACACTTTGTAAGTTTGTGATGCCACAACATAAATATCAGATGGTTCAAAGAATATTTCTTCCTCAGAAGTTTATATGTTCTTTTCACATTTAACTTAATTTCCAGCTCTGATTGGATAAATATACCTGATTAACTTATTAATAACTACTGTCAAACACAAGCCGCTCGTCTTCTCACCTTCAGGTTCCCCATTTTGTCCTCAAATGACTTGAAGGTCGCAGAATTCCTGCAGAACAGAGACAATTAGATTCATGTAAACATCACATGAAAATGAAATAACCACAACTCATGAAAACTGCAGAGACAGAAAACTAGAAACATAAAACAGTTTACATCTTACACGTGGGACTTTTTACAATGAAGGTTTTTCTAGATGTGGTTTAAGGAATCTGATTTGAACACAACATGTTCACAGTGTAGAACACCAGCTCATCATAGAAACACTGAACCAGAGGTCGTTAGGAAATAAACTAATGACTCATGTTTCCTGTGAAATTCAAAATAAAAATGTTACATAAAAAAAACAGGTTGGTGAAGTACATCAACTGCTCCATTCTGATTGGACCAGATTAAAGCTTTGAGAGTGAGAGAGACAGACAGAGACAGACAGAGAGACAGAGACAGAGAGACAGAGAGAGAGAGAGAGAGAGAGAGAGAGAGGAGAGAGAGAGAGAGACAGAGAGACAGACAGAAGAGAGACAGAGAGTGAGAGAGAGACAGAGAGAGACAGACAGAGAGACAGAGACAGAGAGACAGACAGAGAGAGAGACAGAGAGTGAGAGACAGAGAGTGAGAGACAGAGAGACAGAGACAGACAGAGAGAGACAGAGACAGATAGAGACAGAGAGACAGACAGAGACAGAGAGAGACAGAGACACAGAGAGAGAGAGAGACAGAGAGACAGACAGTGAGAGACAGAGACAGAGAGAGAGAGAGAGAGAGAGAGAGAGAGAGAGAGAGAGAGAGAGAGAGAGATAGAGACAGACAGTGAGAGACAGAGAGAGACACAGAGAGACAGACAGTGAGAGACAGAGACAGACAGAGACAGAGAGCAGCAGATCAGTGTGTTACTTTACCTCATGGCGGGCATACTTATCGAGTGGCGAATGGAATAGTTGCTACTTTGAAAGCGTTAAAGAGGAGACAGAGAAGTGTAAGTGTTAAAGCAAGCAGTGGCAAAACACACAGACAGACACACACACACAGACAGACACACAATGCAGCAAGTCAAAGTTAAGACATTGCTTCATACAGAAATGTCAACGACTCAACACAACAAACTCAACTTCAACTGTCTCAGACTTTGTGTATTTGTCCTAAACCATTACACAGTTTTTACAAGGTGAATAAGTTCTGTGTTAAAAACAATGCATTCTCTAAGTTTTCAGTCACAATGAAAAGTTACAAATGCTAAAACACAGGCACAAGAAACCAGTATTTCCTTTAACCCCCAGAGACAGAGAGAGGCCTGCACATGGTTTTCTGTTTGCCAAGCGATTGTTGGTTTGAAGCAGAACGAGCGCTGGCACAGAAACAAGGAGGTTCTCCTGAGAGCCCGGCAGAGGGAGTCGGCCCGCTGGCAGCGTTAAGGTGCCGCCATCATAAACTGCTCCACAGGGATTTCATCCTGGGTTTGATCAATGGACTGCTCGGTTTTTGAGGGTTAAAGAAACTCGTCATTATTAAAACAACAGCAGAGGTTAACGTGCCTCACATCCGCGTGCAGGAGGAAACTCATCGTGTCCTAAACACCTGAATCAAATGTAAGTTCGCCACAGGACTGACGTGTTAGTCTTACCCAAAGGAATTCGAGAAAGGTAGAGCTCTGCAGGAAAAACCAAGGCAGCCATTCAAAACAAAAAGAAGAGAGAGAGTGAGGCAGGAGCAGCAGCAAGGACAAATCAAACCACAATGAGACAAAGGACGACACAGCGGGTGAGACACAGCAGGTGAGACACGGCAGGCGAGACACGGCAGGTGAGACAGCAGGTGAGACAGCAGGTGAGACACGGCAGGTGATACAGCAGGTGAGACACGGCAGGTGAGACAGCAGGTGAGACACGGCAGGTGAGACAGCAGGTGAGACAGCGGGTGAGACACAGCTGAGACAAGGCAGGTGAGACAGCAGGTGAGACACAGCGGGTGAGACACGGCAGGTGAGACAGTAGGTGAGACACGGCAGGTGAGACAGTAGGTGAGACAGTAGGTGAGACACGGAGCTGAGACCGCTGACAGTAGGTGAGACACGGCAGGTGAGACAGTAGGTGAGACACGGCAGGTGAGACACAGCGGTGAGACAGCAGGTGAGACACAGCAGCGTAACCCCAGAGAAGGACAATAGCAGGGACACGTCCGTCCTGTTCACACTAATGCAGATATTATTCTTCCTGTGTGAGGAAGTGAATATGTCGTCGCTCTTTATTTTCAGTCTATGATTTTATTTGAAACACAAACTCGTGATGTAAGTTTTGTCTGAATCTCTCACAAACGTGCAGCTGCAGAAACGTGTTTTCTCTCCTTGTCAAAAACAAATGAAGATTATAGTTCCACAGGTTTCAGCACAACGTGCACTCGTCTATCTACAAACTAAACAAGAACTAAAAGTGCATCAGAGAAAAAGTTTGGACGAACAAGGAAAACGTGCGACAAGCAGCGATGGACATGACGGACACATGAAGAGGAAACAGTTACACACACACGTATGCACACTGCCACATAAGTACACACACACACACACTTGAAGAGCAAACTTCAATGTGCGTGTCTGAGTGGAAACTTTAATATAATTAGAGACGGCGATGTGAGTCAACGAGGCCTCGTCAGAAACAGGAACATGAAGGAGTTAGTGGTTCAGGCGTCTTCAGTCACTCAACGTTCTTCTCTGTGTTACATGAAGCAACAAAAACTCACAACTCATTAAACTTTGATGTGTTTGATGTGACTGTTGTGCTCCTGTTGTATGACTGTGGGTCAGTGAAGCTGTTTTCACACATTTTGTGTATTTGTGTTTCTCATGTGAAAACAAGTTAAATGGTGTCGACCCACTGAGTTTAAGAAAATGTTAGTGTTAGTTTCTCTACAGCACCACCTACTGGTTGAGATAAGAAACCAGAAGGTAGTTTACATGTTTGTTTATATATATATATATATATATATATATATATATATATATATATATATATATATATATATATATCACACACATACACAGCTACAGAAAAGATGAGCAGTGGACAGTGATGCAGTGACTCATGACTCAGCTGGATTCAAAGTGAAGATGAGAAGGTTTTCAGTTAAAGAAACTAGAATCCTGGTCATAAGACTGAAACTGGTTTTGATTAGATTATAAATGATGGTTATTATTGTCTCTTGTATGTCCCTCTGCTGTGTTCCTTCAGATCCCATCTCCACTTACAGAGGAGCAGCATGTCGGAAACATCGTCTGCATTAATGCCACTGGGATGTGGATTTTTACCACCAAGGAGGTCATGTTTTCATGTTTCTTGTTGGATTCATGGGATTTGGGTCAAGAGAGAACTCATTAAATTTGGACATGATCTGGACAATGGGGGCTGATCCAGGAAAGTCACGTTCTTTGACATAGTGAGAGAGGAAGTTTTCTTTTTTCACAATTTCCCAGAGAATAATGGGTCGTGTTGGGCCTCCAGCTGTTTCACTGAAAGGGACTTGTTCCAGAATGAGTATCTTCAGTCAAGCACCATTCTCCTTCAACACTGTTCACTCTGCTCATTTGTTCTTGTAGCCGAGCCAGCGTCAGCCATTTTGGCTCCGTTTCATTGTACCTCATATCGCCCAGCCTCCTGCTGATGGCCGTGCCCACTGTGCTGATAGCTGCACTGGTTTTCTGTCCTGCCTGGGAAAGAGTCTCCTGAGTCTTCTTGTATCTAGAGAGGGGACGGAGGGAGGGATGGAGAGAGGGAGGGAGGAGAGGAGAGGAGAGAGAGAGAGAGAGAGAGAGAGAGAGAGAGAGAGAGAGAGAGAGAGAGAGAGAGGTGGGGAAAGAACAATGGAAAGAGAACAATGGGAAGAGAAGAGGAGAGGACAGATGGTTGGAGTGGAATGAAAAGAAGATGTAGGACAGTGGGGAGAAAAAGAACCGGACAGGAGGGGCAGCGAGGAAGAGGAGGGGAGGGAGACAAATGAAGAAAGAAAACAAAATGGATGGAGTGAAAGACAGAATGAAGAAAGGTAAACAGACGGGAGGGGGGGGGGGCGGTAAAGAAGTGGGACATTAGAACAAACCATTCCACCACAGCAAACATGAGACAAAACTAATCGAACTGTGATTTACAGTGCGTCAGTAAAATCAGCTCAATATTCATTTTGCCTCTAACACGACTATAAACAAGATGTACACTTTAAACAAGCAGAACTGAATAAAATAAAATAATAAAGCACCTGCCCAAAACCAAACGAACAAAACAAAACAGAAGAGAGACGAGAAAGGGCTCAACTCACGCTTCAGAGTGGGTAATGTCGTCCAAAGTGGCCGAGGCGGACAGATATCTGAAGACACAACAGCAGGATCATGACACAGGGGACAGACACACACTCACAGTAGAGATCACACTGTGCTGGGCACGCAGCTGGAGCCAGGATCTCTACTATTTAACTCACTGGGGAAGGTTTTCATCATTAAGGGTTTTGACAGCAGTCCACAACATAATGCAAAATCATAGGGCAGGAAACAGCTGATATTTCACATGATTCCTTAAGATTCACACACATACATGTATCTTCGTGAGGACACTTGTCTAGTCCCTTACCATAATGGAACAATGATAATAATGACAATAACAAGTATTGAATAGTCTTCATGCACCCACACACACACACCCCCACACACACACACACAGTCCTGCCTGTACAATGTCTAGGAAGAGAACGTTAGTGTGTTTGTGTCCCTGAGACAACACGAGGCTGACAGGAGATCTCCCTCTCGTCTGGTGGAGCCTCGAACACGTCGGACTCCGAGTGACAGCAGCTGAAACGTGGTTTTCATTGTCTATGGATCCATATCGGACACGTCGGGCGCTACAGGAGATGGCTCTGGTCTCAGACCTTCAGACAAGGCTGGTGTCTGTGTCCAGACTTACATCAGGACAAGGCTGCTTACTGTACAACACAGTGACTACACACACACACACACACTCTGCCCATACAGCACTTCACCCTGTGACTGCTGTTTGTCTCACAGCAGAAACACACAACAATCTGAAACAGGGGTTTTTCTCCTTCACATCTGGAGGTTTGTATGTGGAAGCGTTTCTTTTTTCTTGGTCTAAAACTTTTGAGTGATGGATGTAGAAAAGGTGGTGAGGTTTATTTTCTTAAATTCTGAAATCATTTCTCCCCTGATATACTTTGGCAAAAAGAAAACAATACAACATGTTTAGACTGATGCTGAACCTGAAAGCACAGCAGCAATTAAAACGTTGAAGCCACAGACTTGAGTGATTGATTTTTCCATCTCCAAGTCTTTGTGCCTCCAGCGTTTTCATAATTCATAACCCATTTCTCTCTTTGGACATCACGTGTCCTATGACTAAGCAAAACCCCGTCTCTCTCACTTCCCCCCCCCCCCTCCATCTCGCCCTCACATTCCTTTCCTCTCCTCCCATTTGTTCCTGCAGCAGCAAGTCTGGTGTGTATGTGTGGGTGAGCGGCACAAGCACATACCTTACTGCGCTGTGTGTAGCATTGTGTGTGTGTGTGTGTGTGTGTGTGTGTGTTGGTCTAAACAACAACAATGTCCTGCTTGTGTTCCTACGTGGATATTACAAGTGTCACGATTCTACAAATACACAATTTGATCTTATATATTTTTAGCACTGATGGTTCTGCAATTGTTAGACTGTTAAATAAAACTTCAACTTGTAAAAGTCACAGATATGTGACCCTTCTTTTAAGGGCGGTGTGCACTCCTCACGTCAAACAGCAGGGGGCACTCAGATCATCGCTGTCATTGACGTTGATATAACTGTTGTTTCTGTGTTATTACATATACATGTCAGCAGATGGGACAAGGACCAAACTATAAAAATCTAAGTAGACGTTAAATAAATATTTGTGAAAGACGGTTTCTGTCATTTCAGGTCGTTCTTATCTCTCTGATGTTCAAGTGTTCATCTTCCTGATAAGTTGGGTTTAATAAGTTAGTCGTGTTTGACCGCTGAGACTGACTCAGGATTGGTCGAGCCCGTGTGTGGGCGGGAACTTGGCGCTCTACGATCACAACTGCACAGACTGACTGCAAATGACGTCTCCACCACCAGATGGCAGCGTTTGTATCTGTTAACTTCCTATTTTTCAATGTGAGAAAAGTGAGTTGTTGTCCATCTTTATTTTTGGTCTATGATCTGAACAGGTTTTACTTTAAACATAAACTGCAACTCTTCCTCTAAACTTTGTGTGAATCTCTCTCATAAATGTGCAGCTGCAGTAACGAGTGCTCTCTCCTTCTCACCCCCACAAAACGTATGTTAAAGCTCCAGAGACGCGCTGTCCATCTTTATATGTAGTCGAGGATTAACACACTGATGTGTGAGCATATACGTACATGTAGAATAAATATGACAAACCAGTGCAGCTGATGTGGTTTGTGAAGACGTGTGTGTGTTAAAGTGGAGAACAGCGTCACTGTCAGTTCAGAGGAACTCTGTGATCTTGGTGATCTCAGTTCATTCAGAGCAGCCACGAGGAAACTTCCATGAGCCTCAGACCTCACAGCAGCAGCAGCAGTCGTCTTGTGGAAACCAGAGGAAAACTCACAGATTCAGGTTTTCTCTATGACAACGTCTGCCTGAGGAAACTAAAGGTCAGACACAGACGTCTTGTTAAGATGGAGCAGAGTTTAAACGTCTAAGTTGTGACCAGCTAATTTCTTATTTTGCACAATGAAGCTCCATCTCTAATACAAACACCTGATGGACAAACCTATGACTCGGACCACGAGCTACACCTTTACCTTCATCTGTGGGGTTACATGTCCCAGAGGCCGATTCATATCCAGCACATAAACACGGCTAATTACAAATGTTGGTGAGTCACTGCCTCCTTTACGGTCAACATCCGGCCTCAGCTGCTCACCATATCATTCCACTCTCCCTCAGGCCCATCACCTAATGTGCAAACATTACCAGTAAGTGGCTTCTTGATGGAGTCAGATTTTCTAAATGTAGGTGGTCGATTTTTGCTCTCACGGTAAAATAACCCCCACTTCTTGATGGCTGCTGCTAAGAAGGCTGCCAGATGAGTATTAGAACAAAATAAAACCTTACGTTTGAGTTCTATCCCCTCAGCTTGCACACAAACATGCTCAATGAGGCAAGTTGAAAATGTAATTACAGGTTGCTAATATGAAGAGAAAATTGTAAAACTTCTTAATTTAAGATCTACGTCAAGTGTAACAGATATGATGGGATATCAGAGTGCCAGCATCACTTACACTTCCCCAGAATTCAACAACTGAAGACAAGGTGAAGTAGATGAATACAGATGAACCCTGGAAACTACAGGTTCTCTCTCAAACTACAGACAGAGACAGTACATATCATAGTCTTTCCCTCAGAATTAGACTTTTTAAGACCCCCCAGAAACCCTGTAGATCGCAGCAGGTTCCTCAACAGGGTCAAACACACTTTCAAATAAACAAGACTAAACTCATCATATATCAAAATGTGCCCAATCACCATTACAGGTGGGGATCAATCACATCTGGACTGATTTCTGGAAAACTTCTGACAATCTCCAAATCAGATTCATGTGCTCCTCTACAGCATCTTATTCAACTCGAGTATAGAAACTATGAGACCTGCAAAGGATAACCGACCTGCTACCAGACACGGAGTCAAACACAGACGAGGGACATGTGCAGCGTTCTCAAACATGGTTAGGAGGTGAGAACAGTGCGAGTACGAGCGTGAGAGAGCAAACACAGCAGAAGCCCCGGTACGAGCTGTGAGCGAGCAGCGAACAGAGCGTGGACTCACAGATCCAAACTGGTCACGCTCTCATTCCACTCGCCCAACTTCTCAGAGGTTCTCACAAAGCTAGAAACAGAGACACGAGGGCGGTACGCTGTCGGAGCAGCCCGGCTCCGTTAGCTAATCATGAATTCAATTCTAATCATCATCTGAATAACGTCCATAATTATGTGCTCAGGGATTCATGTGCACGTTCAAAGTCATCAGGTTGTCAGCCTGTGTCCCAAGACCCTGTTATTGATCGAGATTCCTCAAATCAAGATGTGCTTCAGTCATAATGTCGTGCAAGTGAGCTGCTGTGGTGATCAATAATTAAAACTGTTTAAATCGATTTAAATAAAAAACATAACGGCTACAAAATTCATTCTTTTTGGACTAGAAAGCCAAGGCCTCCGTCTCCCGCCTCATCACGTTGTTGCTCATGAGCACTTCAGAATGTATTGTTATGTGCCGTGTAAAATGTGGTATTTCCAGTTGGTCTCACCAGGGAACTTCCCCGAAATGCTGCGGGAGATTGTTGTCGGCATGAAGGTGTTTAAATGGGTCTAAAATAAAAACTATAATATTTAGAACATTCATTCTTTTGGCAGTGGAGAGTCTGTCTTCATCATGTTGTACGCTCGTGTCATTCCTTTACGCTGCGAGACAACGACAACGCACTGCAGCGCCAGAGGAACAGAAACATGTTCATATCTCAAAAACTAAATAAATGTACATCGTTCAAATAACTTATATTTAGTTTATTTTTATATATTTGTCTATATTTAAAGATTATTTGGATCAATATATATAAAAACATGACAGAATATTGTATTTTTAAAAAAAAAACAATTTCAGTACAGAACCTTTCAGCTGAACGATGCATTTGAATATTCTCCTGGAAATGACATCACAGGAAGTAAAAATAGTTCAGATGGTTAAACTAATTCAGCATCATCATCCAGAACATTCCTGTTATCATTTTGTAATTTGAATGTAATAACATAAAATGAGCATAGAAAACATGTCAGAGTTGTAAATTAACTTTCACAGTTGAACAAACCACAGTCTTTAATTTATTATCTTTAATGAGACTTAAATGAGACTTTGAGCTCAGACTGTCACGGCCCCTTGATAATGATAATAATATTAAGGATTTTTCTATTTGATGTTGGTTAAAATGACCAAATGCTCATATCCTGCTTCATCCCACCGACTCCAGTAACCAAGGACCAGTAAACTGGGACATTTGGATTGAGAGAAAACATCCAATTGAAAAAACGCGTGAAACACAAGCTCAGCCAGAAACTGCTCGATATCGGCTCTTTGCACCAAACCTTGATTCAGCCTAAGCTGGTTGTGAATATTTAAACCTTTTTAGAAGAAAAACAACAAGCATCTGTCTAAGAGCAACATGAAATGTGTGTGATGACTACATACGCGTTGGAGGTCTGTACATCCTGCCAGCCCTTGGTGAGGTTCTGTTTGAGTTCGTTGAGCGGGCTGAGGCCCAGCTTCCTCTTCAGCTCCGCGGCGTGTCTCTCTTTGGCTGATAAAACCTGACGCAGGGTGTTGATCTCCTCCTCCACCTGAAACCCACCAGAGAGAGGCTGGCATTAGAAGCTCTTCCTGGAGGTTCAGCTCTTTTACAGACAGATGTTGACTCATGATACTTGTGATCATCCAGTGCAGAATCTAATCCAACTCATCTCTTCTACTCTGAGTCATGTTTGTAAATGTCTTCAGTCTTGCTGCTCTAAAGAAAAAACTGAATTACCGCCTGAGAGTTGTTTACCTCCGCCAAGCTTACACCAATATCACATAACGTATGTTAGTGTATGTAGTGAAGACTTGAGATTTAATAACACGTATAAACTGTATTTGATGATGATTAGCAAATTAATGATTGAGTTATTTCAAAAAATGTGTTCACTGAGGTCACAGTGACATTTGACCAAAATCTAAACCATATTTTATTGAGTGTAGGTGGAGATGAAAAAAGAAATAAAGGATATGACGACACATCCGTTATTCAAATGTAATCAATGAGGGTTTCACCACAACAGAACTTCCAGGTCAAACAAATCATACAAATTAAATATCAAGTTCGGCCCATGACCCGCTTTTTTCATTTCCTATGTTTGATCTGAGCAAAAAATCCAAACTACGAAAAACAAACCGTTATTTGATTTTTGGTTTCAGATTCATAAATGAATAACGAAATAATGACTTGTTTTTTAATTTCCCGTTTTCTAATTGAATATGAAAGAAGGTAACATGTAAACACCTGGTGATGTTGAAGGAGCCGGTTCTTACCTTGGTGAGCTCAGTGCGGAGCTCCTCAGCCTCCTCCTCCGTCAGGCCCGGTGGAAGAGGGTTGACCGAGTTGGCCACCGCTCCCTCCACCACCACCACGTCTGACTGAGTGTCTGAGTGATCCACACCGAGGCCCTTGTTAGGAGAGTTCAGGTTGATATCTGAGAGGCGTAGGGGGGAGAAAGGAGACGTTAACGGGAGAGTGAAACGAAGCAGAGGGACAAGCAGATTCACATTCAGACCAGATGAAGCGTTAGAAGCCGAGAGTGGTTTGCTCAGTATCCATTTCAGTGACGGGCACAGAAGCTGAGGCCAGGAAAGGGAGAGTGTGGCCAGCAGGAGAACTCGGACAGGAAGAGAAGGCAACAACTAACGGAGCCAAGACCAGAAAGGCACTCTGGGAGAGTGACTTGAGATCCAGGGATTGGAAATGATGAGATTTTATTGATGCATTTCCAGATCGAATTTCTGATTTGGGGGGGGGGGGGTTAGGCCTAAACAAGAGCTCAGTGCAACAGTTTTGTTAAATCGGAAACATGAGCTGTTTTCAGACATAAACTCCAGAAGCAGCAGCAGCTTGTTCCTGACATGTTGTGTAGTCAGTGTTTGTGCAGCAGCAGCAGCAGGTTGTCGGGTCCGACTCGTTCAAACAGGAACATGTGGGGACATCCAGGCGAGGGGCGGAGCCTGTAGAGCAGCAGGGGCGGAGCCTGTAGAGCAGCAGGAGGCCGGACATGACGTATAAACTCTGCTGTGGAAAGATCAGTGTTGTTGTTTACAGCTCATCCACACCGGCGTCGGCCCTCATCACCAAAAGATCTGGAACCTCCTCGTGTTTCCAAGTTGACGTCTTCGTCTTCTACCAAAACCTACTAGTCATGTATGGTTCTCACGTACAGCCCCTTCAGGACAATGTCCGGACCTCAGTTCAGGTCTGAAGCAGCTTTACATTAACAGGACTCTTATCATCTTTCTTCATGACTACATCTTGTGAGAACTTTCCAGCAGCGAAGATGCATGAACTTAAAGTCAAGACCTGCCTGCCTCCGTGACAGGGAGTGACGAGCGTTGAGGTTCGGACAAATTGAAACTGGTTCTAGATTTCTATTGTGATCAAGATCTCTTTCTGGGAAAAAATACAACTTTCACTTTCTACAAAAAAGTACACTTACACAAACTAGAGAGAGATATCAAATACAAATAGGATTAAACTATTTTAAAGAACAAAAGCACACATAGATCCAACATGTGTCAGGTTTACTACCCTGAGATGCTTCACTGCACAAAATGCCAGTGAAGACACCAGCTTTGCCACCGTCTGGATTTTTATGACATGAGCTGATCTTGCGTCATTCACCTGAGGAGACCAGCGGCAGATACAGGAGTCAGAGCGGAGTCAGAGGACAACAGGACACACGAAGGAAAAGACACCGGAGCAACTGAAGGCTGTGTGAAATTAGACTTAAATGTTGTTAAGTTGTCTCTGAAACACTTTTTATCTAATTTGTTGAAATCCTCTTCACGCCCCCATCTATATATATATAATGTATAAAGAGCTCAGGCAGCAGAACTTGTTGCCATCCGGTCCAGTAGGTTATGGCCAAGTGGGAACACAACCCCACACTCCAGCCGTGGGGACATTCGCGGCTGAAGCAGAGACGATTAACAGACGTGAGTGAGCGAGTCACAGACCAGTGTTTTTTAGCCTGCTCAAGCTTTTCCAGGATTGACAACCGGGATTTAAAATCAATTATAGTCCAATAAACAAACGTTTTGTGAAACCTAACTCATGCCTCACATTGCTTACACACACACAACAACTTCCACAACAGTGAACAGGATTATTCCACTTCCCTTCAAGCATTTTAATATAAATCTGCAGCATGTATACGCAGCACTGAGCTCAACACCACTCCACGACAGCAACAGACACACACAAGTCAGCAGCTTATCAGGATGTGCAGGCAGCGCTGGTGAGTTCGAGTCGACATCCGGAGTCACGCTGGTGACGACTCCACCCTGAAGGTATATTGATTCAGAGGAGAATGAGTCGGACCAGCCCACAAACATAACAGCAGCGAAGGCCAACTGAGACCAAACGGCTCGTAAAGGGAACAAAGAAAGAATAATAATGGGTCTCAGATATAGTTTGTTACCACGTTTCCTTCACGCATTTCCTACACTTCCCAGAATGCCCCCTGGCAACATCCTGTCAGTCCAAGCTCTGCTACTTCTCATCAAACACCAGCTGCACATGGAAGTTAAACGTAGTTCCTCTGACCTCCAGTCGTCTGACCAGTCTGCAAACACTGAGGCACGGAAGTGATAACGGCCACACCCCTCAAATCACCACCTTGCTGTTGCAATGCATTCTGGTCTATTTTCATGCTCAAACACAGGAAGACAGAACATTTATAACCACAAACAACAACATGGACCCTGAAAACCAAACACACATGACAGACATCTGTTCATAGTATTCTTGTAGAATGAAGTTTTTACTTGAACAAACACTCGGAGGTGTCATGTGATACCGTACGAAGCAGGAAGGGTCCGCCGCTCGGCCAAACGTCTTCCTCGTGTGATTCACAGCATCATTTAGGAAGCGGCAGAGGACAGACGTGCAGCGCGCTCACTCCAGTTTGTCGTCAAGATGAATTTTATCACTTCCTAACTGCCGGTCCTTCTCAGACACAGGAAGCCTCGTACAACGGGACATATCTGTGACGGCCACTCAGTATTACAGAGAACAGGATGCAGCCCTGAGTGACTCATTAGTACATCTCCAAAGGGATGGTGCTGACGTAACGCTCCCGAGACACCTCCGCTACAACTAATGGGATCTCCTGCATAGTTCATGAAGGTTTTAACGTTCAGTTTATACAAAGTTGTTTTTGAGAAGTGCAGATTCAGATTTTATACATTTTAGAGGCTGCAGCCTGTGAACTGATTCTGTCTCATTTAGCTTCAGACGTACACTGAAGTCCTGACATGTTCCTGACATGTTCCTGACATGTTCCTGACGTGTTCCTCACATGTTCTGCAGGTTCTGTGTGTGAGAACAAATGTCTGAGTCAGTGTCTCTGGACAGAGTGAGTCCATGTGAGAAAACAGCAGGACAATGTCCTGAAGCTTCACGTAGAAGACGAAGACGTCCACTTGGAAACACAAGGAGGTTCCAGATCTTTTGGTGATGAGGGCCGACGCCGGTGTGGATGAGCTGTAAACAACAACACTGATCTTTCCACAGCAGAGTTTATACGTCATGTCCGGCCTCCTGCTGCTCTACAGGCTCCGCCCCTCGCCTGGATGTCCCCACATGTTCCTGTTTGAACGAGTCGCGACCCAACAACCTGCTGCTGCTGCCTCAGACACTGACTACAGGAAATGAACAGACTATATAATCCAGAGCTCATGTTTCAGACTCTGATATAATAAAACTGACATGAGACAGAGCTGAGGACATTTATCTTTGATAATGTCCACATCCTAACATGAGACACAGCTGAAGACACATGAAGCTGGAGACATTTATCTTTAATAATGTCCACATCCTAACATGAGACAGAGCTGAGGACACATGAAGCTGGAGACATTTATCTCTGATAATGTCCACATCCTAACATGAGACAGAACTGAGGACACATGAAGCTTGGAGACATTTATCTTTGATAATGTCCAAATCCTAACATGAGACAGAGCTGAGGACACATGAAGCTGGAGACACATGAAGCTGAGAACACATAGACAGAACCTGAGGACACATCAAGCTGAGGGAAGGTGGAGACATTTATCTTTGATAATGTCCACATCCTAACATGAGACAGAGCTGAGGACACATGAAGCTGAGGGAAGGTGGAGACATTTATCTTTGATCATGTCCACATCCTAACATGAGACAGAGCTGAGGACACATCAGCTGAGGAAGGTGGAGACATTTATCTGAATGTCCACATACATGAGACAACTGAGGACACATCCAGCTGAGGGAAGGTGGAGACAATTATCTTTGATAATGTCCACATCCTAACATGAGACAGAGCTGAGGACACATCCAGCTGAGGGAAGGTGGAGACATTTATCTTTGATAATGTCCACATCCTAACATGAGACAGAGCTGAGGACACATGAAGCTGGAGACACGTCCAGCTGAGGGAAGGTGGAGACATTTATCGCAGCTGTTTACGTGTCTCCAGCGCTAAGCTAGGCTACACATGCTAAGCTAACAGTTCACGTTACCTTGACTCGCGGGATCCATGACGGGATGTGACGGGTTCGTGGCGTCGGGAGTCGAACTGGTGTAAACGGAGCAGAACAGGAATAACGTGACTTTTATTCCGGGTCTCAGCTTCAGTTGATCCAGAACGAACAGCGACGACGACGGAACCAGCGAAGAAGAAGAGCCGAGCGGCCAGCCAGCCACATCCGGTCCAGGGTTTCAAAATAAAAGCTGCGTGTCACCCTTCAGCTGCCGCGTCAGAAGGGTGATTGCGTCACAGCGGCGCGACGGAACTGTCCCAGTGCGACAATAACATTTAAGTATATACATTTATCTAGACTCCTCATTGGATGAGAATCATCAGGTTTACTAGATCTACGAAGTGTTGACATTTCTTATGGATTCATTGTCTGAACTGGGGAGAGAAACTCTATTAAAATGTATCTCCGCTTTGTCTCTAGTGGTCATCTGTGTGTAGTTCAGTGGGTGTGGATGGTTTCATTCAACCTTCTGATGTCTGGCTGGTTGAGAACTGTTGAGAAACCACGAGGGGGAACAGCTGCTAACTACAGTGACGTAATGTCCAAGCTACAGGGACGTTCAGTTTACAAGAGTTTTTATATTCACTCAGGTTAAACATATAACCTACATACGGATGGTTTTTAAATGTAAGTGCTCGACCGAACAGCTGACTCACGTTTCAGAATGTGCAATAAACTGGGTGTAGTCCTTTTATGCTTTTATTATGAAGATGTTTTTAATCCAGACAGGAAGTTCTGTTCCTAACTGCTCATGCATGCCTTTTCTGGCGCGCTGAAGTGACGTCACAGAGTGTGTATAATGTGGCCGCTTTAACGTTTTGTTGTTTTTATATAAATATGTCCGTTATATTGAGTTATCAGTCAACTAATCTGTAAATTAGATTTTTGTATTCATTGTTACATTTTTTATTTTAAAGCAAAGTTTACATAAACAGTTATATTTCTTCAAATATGAATATTTTCTAGTTTTCTGACAGTAAGTCTTTAAGATTTGGACAAAACAAATCACCTGAACATGAGTCTTGTTTTGGGCATTTATAGTTTTAACTATTCTGTAAAACTTCATACCTTGAATAATAAATAGTCAAAAAGAATATTATGAAAATAATATAATAATATCTTACCCAGGTTTTCTGTGTCACGTCTCGGATTTGGAATGACTCAAAAAGCTGATTCAGAGACACCAACAAAAAGTAAATGAACTGTGACAATAATTTTTAATAAAATAAGCTGTGACATTACAAACCAAATCTATCATGTAAATTAAAACAGTAATTACATGTGACTTCAGGTGACCAAAATCTGATTTATTTCATCTCTTCATATATCAAATAAAACCGGAATCTATGTCCTGCATCACTTAAAAACTTTAAAAAACACCACACATGAAGAAAAGTGCTTATTTTACTCACAGAGAGGAAACACTTTGATTTGCTCTGATAGAGGTTTGAGACGTCACCTCACAGTTTATCGCTGAAGAGTTGGAAGTTATTTTTTGGAAGTCTGTCACAGCACAAGATATTTGATGTTAGAGATAAAATATTGTTTCATTGAAGTAAAACACTGAAAAGCTGCGATAATCATCACAACATTAATTTAATCACTGCAGCTGCAGCTAAAGTAACAGGCTAACGCCAGACTGTGAATAAAGATGGAGAACACGACGGCTCCTGAAACCAGAGTGTCTCTATCACCCCCTGGTGTCTGGCTTCAGTAAAGGTCATAAACTCCTCCTCCTCCCTGTTAGCAGATGGGACATGGACCAAACAAAAAACATCAAAGAATAAGTGTTTGTCAAAGATGGTGCTCCAGATCACATCAGTCAGCTACCTGAAGAATAGATACACAGGTTACTCCCAGATCATACCCCAAGAGGACACCAGGGGTCATCACACATTAGCGTTAGCTTCAGTACCCCGTCAACTCGTCCTCAAACACATTCAAACTCCACAGAAAACAAATAAAACGGTAAACCCTTAATACACACAGTTATATGTGAAAATAGAGATCCTGGTTTTTTCTCTGGAGAACCTGGTTTTCGCTCTGGAGATCCTGGCTTTTTCTCTGGAGGAGCTGGTTTTCTTCCTGGAGGACCTGGTTTTCTTCCTGGAGGACCTGGTTTTCTTCCTGGAGGTCCTGGTTTTCTTCCTGGAGGACCTGGTTTTCTCCCCGGAGGACCTGGTTTTCTTCCTGGAGGTCCTGGTTTTCTTCCTGGAGGTCTTGGTTTTCTCCCCGGAGGTCCTGGTTTTCTTCCTGGGATATCTCGATTTCTCGCAGCAGGTTGATGATTCTTCCCTGATGGATCTTGAGATTTGTCTCAAAGATCCCGATGTCTGTCTGGACCATCATGATTTCTCCCTTGAGTTTTATGATTTCTCCCTGGAGGTCCAGTTTTTCTTGATAGAGGTCCTCTTTTTCTCCCAGGAGGATCTTGAATTCTCCCCGGAGTTCCTCTTTCATAGCACAGAGACTGTCAGTGTCCTTAGGCTCAACCATTTTTATTTCTCCTCTCTGTTAATACAAAATGCTGTATCAACTTACAGCTCTGAATAATTCACACAGCATATTCTGAGCTATGTCTATATTAGTATTAGTAGCAGTATCTCTAATCGCAGTAACTCGTTCTTCTTCTTCGTTTGGTTTATTGGCGAGTGACAACCATTACTACTGCTTTTATACAAATCATTCTACCTTTGAAGTGTAAATGCTTTGATGTCATCAATTTCCTTTAATAATGTAACATCCAAGGAACTTGGACCACAGCGTTGTTATGTGTGTCTCATTGCATTGCAGTAAAAAATGAATGGGAGTCAATGTCTCTCGCCCATTTAGAGCGAGAGGCGAGCTGGACTGGTTTTCAGCTACTGTTTGTGTAAACTGCTCTCAGAGCCACAAGTGGAGGTCGTCATACATGATGTTCAGATCAAGACGTAGGAAAACTTGTTAGCTTCACAGAGATGTCACATGAAAGCTATCAGAGCTAAACCTTTGGCTGAATCCAGTTTTTTAACTTTAGTTCTCTGGGCTCCCTCTCCATTGGGTCTAATCGCTCCCACGGTCCCATTTCTTAATTCTAAAGCTAATAGAAAAGCTATCTGTGTGTTCGGCAAAGTCTTGGGATTCTCACGGTGTCTTTATTTCACAGATAGGACTTATAGTTTTTGAATAATGGCACGTTGTTCGAGGGCTTTACTAGAGTGTAGCTTTCTCTTTTCCAGTGTGTTTAACCAGGAAAGATTCCTTTGATGTCTTAGATGTTGCGATCAACAGTTTAAGACAAAGTCTCACTGAGGACAAAAGACACTTTTCCAAGTACAAGTACTAAAACCTCATACTTGTACATATTTTACTACTTGTAATACAACTAGTTCTACTACAATAATGAATACTGCTGCTATTCCAAATACTTCAGGATTCCCTACTCTCTACTGAAGTAGAGTGAAGAGTCTCTCTCTCTCTCTCTCTCTCTCTCTCTTCTCTCTCTCCCTCCCTTCTCTCTGTCTCTCTCTCTCTGTCTGTTCTCTCTCTCTCTCTCTCTCTCTCTGTCTCTCTCTCTCTGTCTCTCTACTTCCTCTTGTGGAGCGGGTTTAGCCACGAAAAGCAAAAAGTGGGTCGACGAGGCTCCTCGCTGAGGGTGAAGGAGGAGGAGGAGGAGGAGGATGAAGAGGAGGAGGGAGGGCTGGTCTCAGCAGGACTCCTGGTCTCATCCTCCATCTGGAACAAAGCACATGTTTGTATATGAACGGCCATTTGTATAAAGTGACTGTTCTCATTTGGGTTAACCCTAACCCTAACCCAAACCACTTGAGGAGAAGCCGACACACAACGACCACAAACACACAATTAAATTACAAACAACTAAATATAGAAGCTGACGACAGAGAGACAGACAGCAGCTCACTATAGAGACGTGTCACAGAGACACAAGAAGAGACTCACGGTGAAGACAACGAGTCTCAGTCTGATCTCGTCTACACTTTGTTAAACGTGATGAATATTCATATAATACGATGCTGCAGGGCCTTTCTCGTTATGTATGGAACGATATATGAAGACAGGAGAAGCTTCACACTGATAATGTTTAAACACGACCATGAACTTAGCATCGAGCACAGGGGTTTGTTAGTGATGTTGAAATTAATATTGTACCGTTAAAATACAAACAACTTGTTAATAGATTCAATCCAACAGTTTAAATATTTTTCCTCTATTTACGTGTTAGTGATCCTGATGAAGCAAAACCTACAGAAGGGATTCACACCAAACCTGAAGGAGGCGTCAGGGAGGAAATGATTTAGACTGTACATGTGTTATTCCCTTTCAACTTATTTTTAGATATTGATACAGATTTATATTTTTCATACACTTTTTCATCTATAATTTTGCTTGTCTCCATCTGTGTGACAGGTTCTTTATAAATAAATTGCCTCACCTCGGTGTCTGTGATTTGTTGCTGATCCAAATAAAAATCTGTATCTAGTGAATCTGAATTTATGAAACTTTTGGATTCATGAGGTTTGAGTTCAGCTGAGTGATGCTCGAGTTGTTAATGACTGAACTGTAACTACACAGTTTCACCACAGGGTGTCAGCAGAGGCTGCCGACAGAGATGAAGCTGCACTAAACAAGTTAAGTTAAATTAAGTTTTATGTTATAAAGCTATTCATTTCTTTGTATTTATTTATTCCTCTTCATTTTCATTGGGGGAATTCAGTTTAATTCAAGTCAAAATACAAATGATGCAAGTTATTGTTATTATTATTATTGTTATTATTAATAATGTTATTAATATTAATGAGAAGCTAATTTTAAGAAGAAACACGGAGCACTTTCAGAATAAAAGGCTGGACGCTGACTTCCTGGTGCAGCAGGAAGGTGCAGGTGTACCTGAGCAGTGATGTGCCTCCTGCTGAGGTCATGTGCAAATGAAGCAGCCGATGTACGCCCACACGTTCTGAAGGATGAGCAGGAAGGCCAACAGGTAGAAGAGCAGAGTGACAGCCTGGGGGCAATACAGGGAAGAAGACAGGAAGAAATGAGGGGGGAGGAAAATGAAGGAAAGGATGACAAGAGGTGAGATGAAAAGATTGGCGGTGAAGGGAGGAAGGGACGGAGGGTGGAGCTATATTCTTTATTTGTTTTTCTATTTTCTATTTCATAGTTTTCCTTCATCCTTCACAACACAAACACAGAGCAAGAAGAAAGAGCTGGTGATGTTTCAGCAGCAAGTTTCAAACAGTGAATCTGCAAAACAGAAAGAGGAAATAACCAAGAAGGTGAGAGAAGAAGAAGAAGAAGAGGAGGAGGAGGAGGAGGAGGAGGAGGAGGAGGAGGAGGAGGAGAGAGGAGAAGGAGAAGAGGAGAAGAGGAGAGTGGAGAAGACGAGAAGAGGAGAAGAGGAGGAGGAGGAGGAAGGAGAAGGAGAGAGGAGAAGAGGAGAAGAGGGGAGAGGAGGAGAGGAGGAGAGTGGAGGAGAAGAGGAGAAGAGGAGAAGAGGGAGAGAGACGAGAAGAGGAGAAGAGGAGGAGAGGAGGAAGGAGAAGGAGAGAGGAGAAGAGGAGAAGAGGAGGAGAGGAGGAGAGGAGGAGAGTGGAGGAGAGGAGGAGAGTGGAGGAGAAGAGGAGAAGAGGAGGAGGAGGAGGAAGGAGAAGGAGAAGGAGAGAGGAGAAGAAGAGGAGAAGAGGAGGAGAGGAGGAGAGGAGGAGAGTGGAGGTGCAGCCACGTCAGCAGGCAGGTGAAGAGTGTGACAGCCTGGTCGGTGATGGTAACCATGGTGACAGTGAAACCAGACGACACTGACCTGGGGGGAAACACAGGACGTTAATTTCTCTTCTCTTTCATCCAAACTCGCTTGAATCTTCTTGCTGTTCTCTCCATCCTCAGCAAACCCTGAACCACCTGGGTCTTCCTCCATCGTTCTTCTTGTCCTCTCCTCAGACTTTTCCTCCCTGGTCTCCACATCGTCCCTCAGCTCCTCACATCTGTCACCCGACCAGACGCCTCCTGTTCCCATCCTCTCAGCTTCAGAAGGACTCAGCCTCTTTTCTTTCAGCTGTGAAGCCTCTTTCAGACCTGAGGTATCTCCTCCACTCTGCTCTGTGTCCTCCGTCCTTCCATCTCCCAGCTTCCCTGAACTCGTCTCCTCTGCTGATCGGGACAATACATGTCTAAGATTTAAACTTCCCTCCTTCAGGCAGAAACCTTCACCCTCAGTCTCAGGTCCACACCCTGACACCTTCTCATCGCCCTCCTCCACGAATCCAGCTTCTCCTGCTCTCCGCTGCTCGGGGGGAAAAGTTATCAAAGCTCTGTGAAACTCAGCGAGCGTCTCATGTGACTGTGATTCATCAGCAGGAGGCAGGAGAGGACAACCTGGAGACTGAGAGGAGAGAGGGAGCAGCTGATGGTCACACAGGAGCTGAGACTCGTCCCGGCTCTGTGGACGTGGGGGCTGGACCTGGAGGTCAGAGGTGGTATGAAGGTCAGAAGACGCCTGGAGGTCAGAGGTGGTATGAAGGTCAGATGCCACCTGGAGGTCAGAGGTGGTATGAAGGTCAGAAGACGCCTGGAGGTCAGAGGTGGTATGAAGGTCAGATGACGCCTGGAGGTCAGAGGTGGTATGACGGTCAGACGCCACCTGGACGCCACCCTGAGCCTGAGTCTGGAGAGAGCCCCCTGCTGGTTGTGTTGAGCACATCATCATCATCTGTTTGCACCAGCTGGGGTTAAACCCAGTATCTTCTCCATCAGTCACCTTCTGTTCTTCTTCTTCTTCTTCTTCTTCTTCTTCTTCTTCTTCTTCTTCTTCTTCTTCTTCTTCTTCTGGTTTCCCCTCCGTCTCTCTCTGTTTCGTCCAGTCACCTGTGACACTGCCTGCCCCCCCCCCCTCACACTGATTCATGGAGGACAGATAAAGGAGTTCAGACCATTTGACATCTTTGTTTGTTAACAGGATGATCACCAGAGAACCTGCTGTCATGTGGGTCAAGAGAGAATTTAATGTTGGTGCAGATCCAGGATTTTTCTTTTGGTCACTTTCGATTTCTCATAAAAAGTGTGATACTGAATTTAAACGAGGTCTCATAAGGAGACTGTTGGACCAGAGAAGGGAGAGAGTGATATTAAAGTTCAGATTTAGATTTGACATAAAAAGATAAATGTTTTATGCATTTTGCTTCATGAAATCAATGTCATTTAATAAATGTTTAAATAAAAGTACTTTTACTTGAGTAACATTTTAGGGGCACAGCTTACAATTAATCAATTAATCTTCCAATAATGTTTTCAATTCATTATTTTGTTTGTAGAATTTAACAAAATAGTGCATTTTGGGTCAGAACTTAAAAATATTAAAACAATTTGGATTTAAAACTTGAAATTTTGTATTTTTAGTAATTTAAATGTTTGTCTTATTCTTGCATAAGTCTGCAGAAAAGTATAAAAACTATAAACAAATGAAGAAATAGAAAGTGAACTCGCTGTTTGCAGACAGGTTTAATTCTGTGAGATGTTTAAAACATCTTCTAGTGGCTGAAGCTCTGAATGATGAATTGTACACATGTATTTTGTACTGTACCTGTTGTGTGCTCATTCCCTCCCATTCACAGATGGTTGTGTCTTTAATGGAGTCGGGAGCTGCACCTCCCTCGTCTCTCTCCTCCTCCTCCTCCTCCTCCTCCTCCTTCTTGTTGATCCGACCTGATTCTCCATCGTTCTCTTCAGCGTCGTCAGGCTGCGGCTGCAGGTCGGCCCCTGCAGGTTCCTCACGGCCTCTCAGCAGCTCTGGATCTGGAGCTGGTTCCTCTGGTGGTGATGTCGTCTCTTTAACTGCTTCTGCTCCAGATTCCAGGTTCTGGACGGACGGCTCCTGATGGGGCTTTAGTTCAGAAAGTTCTCTGGGTTCCTCTGGTTCCACATCTGGTTCTTCAGGAACATCCTCCACAGCTGAAAACAAAGAACCTGCTGAGACTGAGCGTGTGAGATCTTTGTCCTCTGGATGTGATGTTTGAGTCATTTCTGTATTTTGAGTGTTTCTGTGTGTTTCTGTGTCCCAGTCCTGATTTCTTACCTTTCATAAAGTCGATGCTCCTCAGAGCTCGCTCCTGTCGGATGAAGTTAAATTCGTACGGGCTCAGATTCTCGTAACCTGGCTTCAGGGTCTCGGTCGGACAGGAGCTGGTCGCTGTCACCACCCTGAGGCCGGAGGGAACGTCAGGGAGGGAACATGAACAGGAGAGGAGAGATCAAATCTAAAAACTACAGGCAGACGAAGGATTTAATCAGCTAATATAAAAGGTTTTTTATTTCTTGTCACAAAGACACAACACTCACTCTGTGATGAGCGCTCTGGAATTCTGAAGGAAGAAAGAAGAAGTGATCACTTCACAGTTTTCATATCTTCACATTGATTCATATTTTATATGAAAATGAGAAATAATTAGATCATCTTATTTAATATATTCTTATATGTTCATATCTGTAATTCTCTTTCTAACTGATTTGTGTGAGTGCAGACGTGAGGATTGCTTCTTCACTAAAGGAATTTGGTACAAGAGAAGCTGAAAGGCATCATGATCACTGGGATACTACACTTCCCATGATGCAACAGGTCTGGCATCGCTTCACTAGACCCCCTGCGTGTTTTATATAAACCGACTGAAGCACTGAGCAGTGAAGCTGCTGAGCTGTTTGTCTTTAGAACGTCACAGATCCTCCTCTGAACTCATCTGACTCAGCCTGACTCTGATCTGTGTTCTCACAGACGTTTGGATGTGTTCATCTGGACGGACACTGGTCTTTACTTCACCTGGACAAACGCAGCCGTGTCCGGCTCGTCCGTGCCGCTCGCTGCTCTCTCCATCAGTTTGGCATTGGCCTCCACGCTGTCCCCATAGCAACGCACCAAAGCCTGGGCGTGGCCCGTCTTCTCCTCCTGCTCGGAGCTGATTTGCTGAGTCATCGCCTACAAGTGATAACGATGACTATATATACACTTTATGGTAGTTATATTATATATAAGTGCAGAGCAGGTCTGACCTTGTGTCTCTCTCCCAGGATGGACTTCATTCGGTCGAACTTGTCACAGACGCTCTGTTTCTGAGCAGAACAGTTCTGCTGTGAGAGAAAAGTGAAGAGCGCAGATGTAAAATATCATCTGCTGCATTGAAAACAGTCATTTATGAAACTAATTCAATGTATGAAACTGCAAATAGGTTTTCATAAGGAGACTGTTTGAGCAGAGAGGAGAGAGAGGGACGTCACAGCTCAGATTTAGATTTGACATTAAAAGATAAAGTTATTTGATGCATTTTGTTTAAGAAAATCAGTGTCATTCAATAAAGTGGAACAATTTAACCAAATGTCTCATTGAAGAAAATATATGAGAAAAGTATAAATCTGAATTTGTTTATCTGACTTTTAATGATTTCCTCTCGTGTGTATCATCTCATGACATCATGACCTTTTTGTATAGTCAATATTGAAATGACCTTAAAGTGCTACACCAATAAAATACCAGAATACCTCAGGAGTATTTCCGGCTGCAGTGAGAGATGAGATCTCACCTCTGTGTTTCTGCAGGTTTCCTCCAGCTCGTCGATCAAAGCCTGGATTCTGTCGTTCACCGTCACCAGAGAACTGACTCCTTCCCTCAGCTCGTCCTGACAAACACAAGCAAGATGACACAAGTGGATTTTGAATCAATAAACTTTTCTTCCATGTTGTTGGTTTGATGTTCTTCACCGACCTTGTGCTGCTGGTAGACGTCGGTCAGAGGAGCCACCTCACACGACTGATGAGCCCCGAACACTTTGCAGAGGGAGCAGGTGGGAACCCGACAGCTGAGGCAGTAGATGTTCACCTTCTCGCCCTCGTGGGCCGAACACGTCAGCTGAGCAGGAGGCGGAGGAGGCGGGGGGGGACTGGACAGAGATTCACACTCAACACTTCAAAATGGAAATTACACGTTAACAGGGAGGAAAAGGTCTGAAATCCTCCAACATCGGCTCAGACATCATTTCTGCTGCGTTTCCACCTCAGGAACCAGGGCTCATTGACCAATTATAGGAAAACCAGGTGGAGCCGAACCTGCGGCCGCCTTCACCGCCAAAGAGCTGAGGAACCTGTGGGTGGAGCCTGCAGCGCTGAAGATCCCTGATTGGTTGAGTACTACAGTGTTTTATTATCAATGTTGAAATCAAATCAAATCAATTCTTCGTTAAGGATTTCGGGTGAATCTTTAAAATAATTCTGACCTTTGAGAGGATTTATTGCAGGACTGTTTCAGTGAAATGTTCCTAATAAACTGAGTATATGTGACATCACTGTCACCTCGTGGCGTTGCTGGTGCTGTTGCTGACTTCCTGTTTGTAGACGTCGATGATGTTCTCCACCAGCAGGTTTCTCTGAAGGCTGTAGACGCCGTGGCGATCCAGCACGACCTCGTGTCTGCAGGACGGACAGCGGAAGCGGCCGCTGTTCACCGTCATGGTGGTTCGAGCCTGGAACAGCGAGGGCTGGAACAGACGGCAACAAGGACAACATCAGAAATATCAAGTTTCTATCTGCTGGGTTTCTCCGTCTGCGTTTCAACACCCAACAGCTGGAGTTGGTTGTCATACAACACAGGTGCATGCTGGGATTTCAGTAATTCAGAGCTTCAAACTATGAACTGATCTATTTCTGTCATTTGTTTTGGGATCTTAAAGCGTTTAAAATGCCACCACACTGTTTCAGTGAGGTAAAAAGAAAATCAGCCTGGAGATTAAACGTCAGTGTGGACGCAGCAGAGAACCGATCAGAGAACTGAGAGCTGGGAGATAAAGAAGCAGAGAAAGACGGGAGAGAGTTGGATGGAAGGTCGAGGAGTGAAGGTCCTGAAATAGCAGCTGTAATAAGCCTCAGCTGCTGCTGGGATGAGGATCAGAGACACAACGAGTCCGAGTCACGTCCCTCACGCTCGTTACAAACACTGAACTCATGTGAAAAGGATTCAACGTCCATTCACCAGGTTTCTGCAGGAATCACTTTTTAACACCAATTTCTAAATTTCATTCTTCATAATCATATCGTTTGAAACGAGAAGGAAAAACCTGAGGTGGAAAGATTTTTTTAGATATTATATCAGTTTATATCTTAAATCCTTCATCCATTCATTCTATTTGGAAATGGATGAATGAAGCAGTGAACTGAAAATAATGAGTTCTTCTGAATGAACTCAAGTCCCTGCTGCTGTAGCAGGTGTGAATCAGATCGGTTCGGATCATCCACTGGAAAATAAGACGACGCGTCTCCACCTCCTCAAATTCTCCCAAAAAGATGCCAAGACATCTCAGGTAGCAACGCGGCCATCTTTCTGAGCGGCTCCTCGCCGGTGCGACTGTGACGTGTGGAAATGGAGACGACGGCACTGAGACCAACTTAGAAACACGATGTTTACTCCGAGTGGACCTGAGCTTCATTTGAGAGATATTTTTAGTGAATGCATAAACACATGCAAATGAGCCAACAACTGTGAACAAAGATTTGACGACTCCGATACGGGCGCTGCCATCTTGTGGTGATGATGTCATTTGGAGGCGGAGTCTGTGCGGTGGTGATCTTGGAGCCGTGAGGTCGAGGTCCCGTCGACACATGCGTCGTCCATCTTTATTTACACTCTATGTTTCTGACTGAAACACAATCCAGTGTCATAAAGATCCTGCTTTTAGCTCAGAACCATAAATCATCCCAAAGCTGGAAGAAAAAGTAAATATGAAAGATTTCTGTAAATGAAATCTACTTAGTTTAAACCTTTTCAATTGTTCATCTGAGGAGATGAAGTGTTTCCAGGAGCTGCAGCAGCTTCGTCCTGTTGCATGTTCACTTTAAGAGAATCTGCAGAAAGCTTCTCTGAAGCTCAGCGAACATGAGCAGGCGATAAAAACTGGTTCCAACACAGGACCGAGCGCTGAAGGTGAAGAAACGGATTCTTGGAGAGAGCGTCACGAGTTTACCAGGAAACCAGCAGAGACTCTGGGAAGTTTCTGATCCCAGTAACTGTAAAACTGAAACTTTCCAAAAAACACAACCTGATGAGCTCAGCTGCTCAACGTGTGGCTCGACGTCGAGCAGACTCCGGAGCAGATTGAAACATGAGTCAAGAAAGAAGTTCAACCTGTTTCTTTAACATCGTGAGATCTGACGTTTTATTGTCCTAACGATGATTTTACTGAGAAATCACAACAAATCACAAAACTGGGAATAATTCATGAATCTGGATGAAAAACTCTGACGTTAGTATTAATGAGCTGAACTGAATCTTTTCTGTTCAACTGTTGAATTACTGTGAATATGATGTAAAGGGTGTCTACACAGGTAGTAGGTAGTACACACACACACACACACACACACACACACACACACACACACACTAACAAAGGCTGTTCGGGTCATGACAGCTGTTTTTTTTGTCTATGAGCAAACCAGTTAAACATCCGCACATCCCATTATAGACTCTGATAATCCACTGCACACACACACACACACACACACACACACACACACACACACACACACACACACACACTCAGCACGTGCACGTTGGGAGTCCCACCTGGTACAGCTCGTTGGCACACTTCCTGCACAGGTTGTGCTGACAGGGCAGAATCACCACTGGCTTGTTGAACAGCTCCAGGCAGATGGGACAGATCAGCTGTTTCTCCAGAGTCGCCAGCGCCGCCTCCCCCTCTGCTCCTCCGCCGCTCTGCAGGACGCTCAGGTCTACAGACATGGCTGCACCTCATCCACCTGGGGACTGACAGGAGGAAGTGAGTCTGTAGGAAGAGGAGGAAGTGAGTCTGTAGGAAGAGGAGGTCAGTGAGTCTGTAGGAAGAGGAGGTCAGTGAGTCTGTAGGAAGAGGAGGTCAGTGAGTCTGTAGGAAGAGGAGGTCAGTGAGTCTGTAGGAAGGAGGAAGTGAGTCTGTAGGAAAGGAAGGAGAATGATTGTAGGAAGAGGAGGAAGTGAGTCTGTAGGAAGAGGAGGTCAGTGAGTCTGTAGGAAGAGGAGGTCAGTGAGTCTGTAGGAAGAGGAGGTCAGTGAGTCTGTAGGAAGAGGAGGTCAGTGAGTCTGTAGGAAGAGGAGGTCAGTGAGTCTGTAGGAAGAGGAGGTCAGTGAGTCTGTAGGGAGAGGAGGTCAGTGAGTCTGTAGGAAGAGGAGGTCAGTGAGTCTGTAGGAAGAGGAAGTCAGTGAGTCTGTAGGAAGAGGAGGTCAGTGAGTCTGTAGGGAGAGGAGGTCAGTGAGTCTGTAAGAAGAGGAGGTCAGTGAGTCTGTAAGAAGAGGTCAGTGAGTCTGTAGGAAGAGTGGGAGTCTGTAGGAAGAGGAGGTCAGTGAGTCTGTAGGAAGAGGAGGTCAGTGAGTCTGTAGGAAGAGGAAGTCAGTGAGTCTGTAGGAAGAGGAGGTCAGTGAGTCTGTAGGAAGAGGAAGTCAGTGAGTCTGTAGGAAGAGGAGGTCAGTGAGTCTGTAGGAAGAGGAGGTCAGTGAGTCTGTAGGAAGAGGAGGTCAGTGAGTCTGTAGGAGAGGAGGTCAGTGAGTCTGTAAGAAGAGGAGGTCAGTGAGTCTGTGAAGAGGTCAGTGAGTCTGTAGGAAGAGGAGGTCAGTGAGTCTGTAGGGAGAGGAGGTCAGTGAGTCTGTAGGAAGAGAGGTCAGTGAGTCAGAGGAGGTCAGTGAGTCTGTAGAGAGTCAGTGAGTTGAGTCTGGAAGAGGAGGTCAGTGAGTCTGTAGGAAGAGGAGGTCAGTGAGTCTGCAGGAAGAGAGGTCAGTGAGTCTGTAAGAAGAGGAGGTCAGTGAGTCTGTAGAAGAGTGGAAGAGGTCAGTGAGTCTGTAGGAAGAGGAGGTCAGTGAGTCTGTAGGAAGAGGAAGTCAGTGAGTCTGTAGGAAGAGGAAGTCAGTGAGTCTGTAGGAAGAGGAAGTCAGTGAGTCTGTAGGAAGAGGAAGTCAGTGAGTCTGTAGGAAGAGGAGGTCAGTGAGTCTGTAGGAAGAGGAAGTCAGTGAGTCTGTGAAGGAAGGAGTGGAAGTCAGTGAGTCTGTAGGAAGAGGAGGTCAGTGAGTCTGTAGGAAGAGGAGGTCAGTGAGTCTGTAGGAAGAGGAGGTCAGTGAGTCTGTAGGAAGAGGAGGTCAGTGAGTCTGTAGGAAGAGGAGGTCAGTGAGTCTGTAGGAAGAGGAAGTCAGTGAGTCTGTAGGAAGAAAAGGAAGAGGTCAGTGAGTCTGTAGGAAAGGAGGTCAGTGAGTCTGTAGGAAGGAGTCAGTGAGTCTGTAGGAAGAGGAGGTCAGTGAGTCTGTAGGAAGAGGAGGTCAGTGAGTCTGTAGGAAGAGGAAGTCAGTGAGTCTGTAGGAAGAGGAGGTCAGTGAGTCTGTAGGAAGAGGAAGTCAGTGAGTCTGTAGGAAGAGGAAGTCAGTGAGTCTGTAGGAGAGAGGAGGTCAGTGAGTCTGTAGGAAGAGGAGGTCAGTGAGTCTGTAGGAAGAGGAAGTCAGTGAGTCTGTAGGAAGAGGAGGTCAGTGAGTCTGTAGGAAGAGGAAGTCAGTGAGTCTGTAGGAAGAGGAGGTCAGTGAGTCTGTAGGAAGAGGAGGTCATGGAAGAGGAGGTCAGTGAGTCTGTAGAGAAGTCAGGAGTCTGTAGAGAAGTCAGTGAGTCTGTAGGAAGAGGAGGTCAGTGAGTCTGTAGGAAGAGGAAGTCAGTGAGTCTGTAGGAAGAGGAGGCCAGTGAGTCTGTAGGAAGAGGAGGTCAGTGCTGTAGGAAGAGGTCAGTGAGTCTGGAAGTGGTCTGGAAAGTGAGTCAGCAGTGAGTCTGTAGGAAGAGGAGGTCAGTGAGTCTGTAGGAAGAGGAGGTCAGTGAGTCTGTAGGAAGAGGAGGTCAGTGAGTCTGTAGGAGAGGAGGTCAGTGAGTCTGTAGGAAGAGGAGTGTGAGTCTGGAAAGGAAGTCAGTGAGTCTGTAGGAAGAGGAGGTCAGTGAGTCTGTAGGAAGAGGAAGTCAGTGAGTCTGTAGGAAGAGGAAGTCAGTGAGTCTGTAGGAAGAGGAGGTCAGTGAGTCTGTAGGAAGAGGAAGTCAGTGAGTCTGTAGGAAGAGGAGGTCAGTGAGTCTGTAAGAAGAGGAGTAGAAGAGGAAGTTAGTGAGTGAAAGGTCAGTCTGAGAAAGTTGAGTCTGAAGAGGTCAGTGAGTCTGTAGGAAGAGGAAGTCAGTGAGTCTGTAGGAAGAGGAGGTCAGTGAGTCTGTAGGAAGAGGAAGTCAGTGAGTCTGTAGGAAGAGGAGGTCAGTGAGTCTGTAGGAAGAGGAAGTCAGTGAGTCTGTTAGTGTTAGAAGAGGAAGTCAGTGAGTCTGTAGGAAGAGAAGTCAGTGAGTCTGAGAAGAGTCAGTGTCTTAGAAGGAAGTCGTGAGTCTGTAGGAAGAGGAGGTCAGTGAGTCTGTAGGAAGAGGAAGTCAGTGAGTCTGTAGGAAGAGGAGGTCAGTGAGTCTGTAGGAAGAGGAAGTCAGTGAGTCTGTAAGAAGAGGTCAGTGAGTCTGTAGGAAGAGGAAGTCAGTGAGTCTGTAAGAAGAGGAGGTCAGTGAGTCTGTAGGAAGAGGAAGTCAGTGAGTCTGTAGGAAGAGGAAGTCAGTGAGTCTGTAGAAGAGGTCAGTGAGTCTGTAGGAAGAGGAAGTCAGTGAGTCTGTAGGAAGAGGTCAGTGAGTCTGTAGGAAGAGGAAGTCAGTGAGTCTGTAGGAAGAGGTCAGTGAGCTTAGGAAGAGGAGTCAGTGAGTCTGTGGAAGAAGTCAGTGAGTCTGTAGGATGTCCAGTGAAGAGAAGTCAGTGAGTCTGTTGTTGAAGAGGAAGTCAGTGAGTCTGTAGGAAGAGGTCAGTGAGTCTGTAGGAAGAGGAAGTCAGTGAGTCTGTAAGAAGAGGTCAGTGAGTCTGTAGGAAGAGGAAGTCAGTGAGTCTGTAGGAAGAGGAAGTCAGTGAGTCTGTAGGAAGAGGAAGTCAGTGAGTCTGTAGGAAGAGGAAGTCAGTGAGTCTGTAGGAAGAGGAAGTCAGTGTAGGAAGAGGAAGTCAGTGAGTCTGTAGGAAGAGGTCAGTGAGTCTGTAGGAAGAGGAAGTCAGTGAGTCTGTAAGAAGAGGAAGTCAGTGAGTCTGTAGGAAGAGGAAGTCAGTGAGTCTGTAGGAAGAGGAAGTCAGTGAGTCTGTTAGTGTTAGAAGAGGAAGTCAGTGAGTCTGTAGGAAGAGGAAGTCAGTGAGTCTGTAAGAAGAGGAGGTCAGTGAGTCTGTCAGTGTTAGAAGAGGTTAGTGAGTCTGTAAGAAGAGGAAGTCAGTGAGTCTGTTGTGTTAGAAGAGGAAGTCCGTGAGTCTGTAGGAAGAGGAAGTCAGTGAGTCTGTAAGAAGAGGTCAGTGAGTCTGTAGGAAGAGGACGTCAGTGAGTCTGTAGGAAGAGGAGGTCAGTGAGTCTGTAGGAAGAGGAGTCAGTGAGTCTGTAGGAAGAGGAGGTCAGTGAGTCTGTAGGAAGAGGAAGTCAGTGAGTCTGTGAAGAGTTGAGTCTGTAGGAAGAGGAGGTCAGTGAGTCTGTAGGAAGAGGAAGTCAGTGAGTCTGTAGGAAGAGGAAGTCAGTGAGTCTGTAGGAAGAGGAGGTCAGTGAGTCTGTAGGAAGAGGAAGTCAGTGAGTCTGTAAGAAGAGGTCAGTGAGTCTGTAGGAAGAGGAAGTCAGTGAGTCTGTAAGAAGAGGAGGTCAGTGAGTCTGTAGGAAGAGGAAGTCAGTGAGTCTGTAGGAAGAGGAAGTCAGTGAGTCTGTGAAGATAGTCTTAAGAAGTGTGTGAAAAGTCAGTGAGTCTGTAGGAAGAGGAAGTCAGTGAGTCTGTAGGAAGAGGAAGTCAGTGAGTCTGGAAGAAGAGGTCAGTGAGTCTGTAGGAAGAGGAAGTCAGTGAGTCTGTAGGAAGAGGTCAGTGAGTCTGTAGGAAGAGGAAGTCAGTGAGTCTGTAGGAAGAGGTCAGTGAGTCTGTAGGAAGAGGAAGTCAGTGAGTCTCTGTTGAAAGGAAGTCATGAGTCTTAGAAGGTCTAAGAGGAAGTCAGTGAGTCTGTAGGAAGAGGAAGTCAGTGAGTCTGTTAGTGTTAGAAGAGGAAGTCAGTGAGTCTGTTAGTGTTAGAAGAGGAAGTCAGTGAGTCTGTAGGAAGAGGTCAGTGAGTCTGTAGGAAGAGGAAGTCAGTGAGTCTGTAGGAAGAGGTCAGTGAGTCTGTAGGAAGAGGAAGTCAGTGAGTCTGTAAGAAGAGGAAGTCAGTGAGTCTGTAGGAAGAGGAAGTCAGTGAGTCTGTAGGAAGAGGAAGTCAGTGAGTCTGTAGGAAGAGGAAGTCAGTGTAGGAAGAGGAAGTCAGTGAGTCTGTAGGAAGAGGTCAGTGAGTCTGTAGGAAGAGGAAGTCAGTGAGTCTGTAAGAAGAGGAAGTCAGTGAGTCTGTAGGAAGAGGAAGTCAGTGGGTCTGTAAGAAGAGGAAGTCAGTGAGTCTGTCAGTGTTAGAAGAGGAAGTCAGTGAGTCTGTAGTTAGAAGAGGAAGTCAGTGAGTCTGTAAGAAGAGGAGGTCAGTGAGTCTGTAAGAAGAGAAGTCAGTGAGTCTGTCAGTGTTAGAAGAGGAAGTTAGTGAGTCTGTTAGTGTTAGAAGAGGAAGTCAGTGAGTCTGTAAGGGTGCTGTTAGTGTTAGAAGAGGAAGTCCGTGAGTCTGTAGGAAGAGGAAGTCAGTGAGTCTGTAAGAAGAGGTCAGTGAGTCTGTAGGAAGAGGAAGTCAGTGAGTCTGTAGGAAGAGGAGGTCAGTGAGTCTGTAGGAAGAGGAAGTCAGTGAGTCTGTAGGAAGAGGAGGTCAGTGAGTCTGTAGAAGAGGAAGTCAGTGAGTCTGTAAGAAGAGGTCAGTGAGTCTTAGGAAGAGGAAGTCAGTGAGTCTGTAAGAAGAGGAGGTCAGTGAGTCTGTAGGAAGAGGAAGTCAGTGAGTCTGTAGGAAGAGGAAGTCAGTGAGTCTGTAAGAAGAGGTCAGTGAGTCTGTAGGAAGAGGAAGTCAGTGAGTCTGTAGGAAGAGGTCAGTGAGTCTGTAGGAAGAGGAGCAGTGAGTCTGTAGAAGAGGTCAGTGAGTCTGTAGGAAGAGGAAGTCAGTGAGTCTGTAGGAAGAGGAAGTCAGTGAGTCTGTAGGAAGAGGAAGTCAGTGAGTCTGTAGGAAGAGGAAGTCAGTGAGTCTGTAAGAAGAGGTCAGTGAGTCTGTAGGAAGAGGAAGTCAGTGAGTCTGTAGGAAGAGGTCAGTGAGTCTGTAGGAAGAGGAAGTCAGTGAGTCTGTAGGAAGAGGTCAGTGAGTCTGTAGGAAGAGGAAGTCAGTGAGTCTGTCAGTGTTAGAAGAGGAAGTCAGTGAGTCTGTAGGAAGAGGAAGTCAGTGAGTCTGTAGGAAGAGGAAGTCAGTGAGTCTGTCAGTGCTGCAGTATATATATATATATATATATACATAGTGTTTCATTCAGGTCTGCTTCAACACTACAGAATGGACGATTAAAGCACGTTCAGCTGCTCACGCTGTTTATTAAATTTGTCATAACTTCACACGCTTCTAGCCAGATGCTTCTCACGAGTGTCACACTCTAAACGGTCCGTGTGGAAACAAACACCATATAACAATACTAACAATGCTATGGTTACATAATAACTGCATTATGCTGTCAGCAAATCCTCTCATCCTCATTATGTTCATGTTTTCTGATCCTTTAAAATCCAGTTTTTGCTTTGACATCACATTAAAGCTTTAAAGATGAAAAATCATCTGATTCAACAGCAACTAACAATGACACAAATACAATCTGTATTATCTCATGAATACAGACATTATACAGAAATATCATCATATAAACAGTAGCTCCATGTTCTGTGACGTCATCTGAAACTCAACCTTCACTAATATTGAAAAATACAGTTCTGCAGATTAAAACAACACAAACTCTCAAAGAGTCTGGTTTCATATACAACAACTGAAATAATGATTACTGACCGTCCTCTGCTGTCTGTGGTTCCGTCTGTCGTCACTTTGATTTGTCTTTGACTGAAGAAATGTGGCTGAACTTTTCTTTCCAATGAAATCAAACTAACCACACGTGAGACACCTGTGGGTTCTTCCTCCTTCAGAGGAGCTGAGCTGCAGTTTAACTGGTATTTGGTTTAATTTGGGTTTTGCATGACGCTGCACACTGAAGTGTCACAAACCCCCGAGTGGCTCAGACATCAGCTGTCAGCAGCAAGTGAAGCTGAGACACTGAAGAAACGTCTCAGTGAGAAAAACCACTGATACAACATCTGTCAGTTCAGGTGGAGACGTCCAAGACCGAGTTTCATGTTTGAAGAAGAGAAATGAAGCTTCTTCTTCTTCTTCTCCTCCTGTGACGTCCTCAATGAATCTGCATGAGGCATGTCTCTCTCTCTCTGTCCTCCTCCCTCGCTCATCCAGCTCTCACTCCATTTCTCCTTTTTGTACACAAGTGGTGACTCGGAGGTTTGTTTGTTCGCAGCTTCTTCGCCATCCACAGCCGTGTGTGTGTGTGTGTGTGTGTGTGTGTGTAACAGTAGAGAGAGCACAGCCCAGCATGGTCTTAATCTGTCCACATACCAGCCACTGCCTGATATGGAGTGAGTGTGTGTGTGTGTGTGTGTGGGGGGGGGATCATTTCAGCAGCACTGAAAATTGATACGCAAACTCTCACCTCACCAGGCCCCAGCTCCGCCCCCTGAATGTGTCCTCTTTCTGACACTGACACACACACACACAGAATCATGACAATATAATCTTGAGAAACCTAGTTTTCTTCACACTCTGTTTAGTATTAATAAAAACTGTTGATTGGCAGTAATTAATTTGAGGACTTTATTATTATTATCATATTATTATTGTTATTACTGGTTAAAGAAAACAATACATGACACAAATTCTGACCTTGTCGCTTTCACTTCCTGTTTGTTTCTGGAGTTCCACAGGGCAGTGACTTTGGCCCCTGTCTCTTCTTGTGATCAACACTTCTTTTATATATCAAAAGACATAACGGTAACTTTCACTTCTATATCGATGATATTCAACTGCACTTCACACTCATATTAATATATTATCATCATGTTAATATAATATCACTGTGTATTATAAATGAAAACAGTTTGAAACAAAGAAACCCACAATGACCAAAAGGCTCTGAAGCATCTGAAACATTTATTTTACGACATCAGTACATCAGATACTTAATTTACTCAGAAGTGTGAATCCACGCTAACAACAGGAAACTCTACATCTCTATGTACTGTGCCACTGTGTATAAACAGCAGGGCCGCCATTTTGTCATTACATTGTCAATATGATTCACATCTAAAATTCTATACATCCCCTCCACATACCAGCTAGTAGTTAATCCAATATTAAAAAGATAAGAAAAATCAAATAAATAAAATAATGCTTGAATATTATCATCTGGTTGCTATGTTCACACATCAGTTCTGGATATTCATGTCATCGCTGTAGATCTAATGATGGAACTGACTCCAGCTTCGTGTGTTTCACACTCGGTGGAGGAGCAATGAGAGAAATGAGGGATTTGGTTTTGACCGCGTGGCGTCTCAGAGCATCTGCAGGTTCCACAAGAAACCTTGAAAAGATCTTTTGAATCCATATTTAAAAAACAAATTCAAAAAACAAAACATGAATTAGAATTGATGGGATTTGATGGTGGACACGTCCAATAACTGGATTTAGCTTTATCTCATTTTTCTTAACGTGGAATCTTTGCACATGTTTATGAACCTGCAGATTCTCTGAAACCTTTCAAACGGCTGTTGGAAGTCAGGAAGTCTGGATTAGCTCTTATTGCACATTGTCATGATATGTATTATACATACTGAGTGTGTGTTTGCTGTAGGCATCAGAGAAAATACAGCCAGTAGATCATCCAGGTTTTTGGATGTAGGTTCAATTGTTAACTTGGACTCTAAGTTTTTTTTCTGAATTTTTGATTTTTTTTAGAAAAATTATACAGTTCATTCAAACAAGCACAAAGTTCCTGTTTGTTCTACGCCAGCAGAGTTGGAGAGAAACTCGTGTGACAAAAAAACTACAAAAAAACAAAAGTCGATCTGGAAAATCTTTACTATAAATATAACTAGTCAGCCTGATTGTTGCAAACTGCTCCAGACGCTACGATAATTGAGTAATCTACAAAACTGCTGCCACACAAACGAGTAAGACTGTGGATACGGATATATCCTCCCTTCATTAACAACACACATGAGAAAAACAAAGAGCAAATCTACAGACAGAAGAAGAAAAAGAGTTTGAACAGTGAAATCTAAACATACACGACATGAAGAGCGTTTTACTGTCACACTAAACAAATCAAACATTCAAAAGAAATCAAAACGTGGGGCTGACACTCAGTGTGAAGGTTTCAGTGTGGTAACGTTCTTAATGTCTTTGATTATAACACTGGACTTAATGTCTCCGACAGCAGACAAACCGATTTCAGTGTGAAGGAGAAGAAGAGACGAGCTTAGAGAGACACTCGACAGCAGAGACTGAAGAAGTAACGAGTATTTATGTTGAGTTATTTATGGTTTCTTTCTATTTATAGTTATTTATAATAAAGTTTATAGTTAAACTGTAAAATATCAAACCTCGGCCTCATTTCTTTGTCATTGGTTTGAAAACAACATCATAGGAATCACTGACAATTTCTCTTAATATATAATGGTATCGAAAAAACGAACCTAATATCTGTATTGGCATCAGCCTCCATGTTGATCAGCTCTAAAAATGACTGCTAATACTGAGGAACTGAAGTAATGGGATTACTATGCCAGTAGATGATAAGAGTAACTTTCCAGTCTGGATGTAAACAAACACGCAGCTGATGTTCAGCCGTCTGTCGACTGACGACTTTTACAGCTGAAACCTCGTTTGATTCATGGTTTCGAGCACAAGTGCACAGTAATCGATCATAGTTATTTTTAGGAACCTCTCTCAAACTTCCCTGGAGCCTCGGGGTGATGGTTTGTAAAGGTCGCCCCAGAACGCACACACTCTGAACCCGCTCATAGAAGTGGGCAGATGCTTTCAACTGATTGAAAGGTAGGGATGCTCATTCGATCCTGAATCAACTCTCATCTCATTTGAAATCCTCTTCACAAGCTGATAGCCATCAATCAATAAAGTCGTCTAATAAAACTGTGATAAACGCGACAAATCATTTCATTCAGACCAGATGAAAAGATTGTGTCTCATGTGTGTTGACCTGTAAACTGAACTGTGTCTCTTTCTCTCCTTCTCTCCTTCGCTTCTCACCTCAGTTTGAAATTCAGATGGAAAAGTTTGGGCTGAACTGTCAGAGAGTGTGTGTGTGTGTGTGTGTGTGTGTGTGTGTGTGTGTGTGTGTGTGTGTGTGTGTGTGTGCGTGTGTGCGTCTGTGCGTGTGTGCGTGTGTGCGGTGCAGATAAGGGCTGTTGGAACACAATTCTGGAGTTGAACAGAATTTGAATATTAACAAACCTCAATACGATTCAAATGTGTATTTTGTATTTATTTTATAAATGTGTTTGCTTTCAATTTCATTAAAAAGGTCATTAAAAATCTGAATATAATTTGAATATTAAAAAAATAAGAATTCTACTAACAGCCCGACTGCAGATGTCTTTAAGTGTGTGTGCAACATGTTAGTGTCATGTTTGATACTTTAGCGGTGATTAGGTCACGTGTGATCTTAACGTGTGCGTGTGGTTAGTAAGCGTCGGTCCTGTAGCTGTGGTGGGCGTCGGCGGTGAGCTGGGTGGTTTCTGTGGCTGAAGACGGCTGCATGACGATGGGCTCGCCGCCACCTGAGGACAACACACACGATCAATACCACATTGAGATGAATCAGAAACACAAAAGTTAAGAGTTTGAAGAAGGAGGCCACTGTTAAGTCGCGGGTGCGCGCCCCCCCCCGGCCTCACCTCTCTCGTCAGCCGTCATCTGGGCCTCCAGGTCTTCGGGGGAGACGTAGAAGTCCGGCTCCTGGTCCATGGGCGGCCGAGGTTTACATTTACCACAGCAACAGTTACAGCAGCAACACAGGCAACAGCAGAAATAACAGCCAGTGGTCAGGCAGCAGAAGACGAACAGGGCCTGAGGGGGGAGGAGATATTTAAACGTGGTAAACATGAGTCCTGTTTATTCATCGCGAGGCTATATGTGTTCAGAGGATTTACAATAACAGTTTAGACTTTTCATCTTTCTGCATTTTAAAACAGTTCATGTTATTTATTCATGTTCTAGTTTATTTTCTCTGGTTTAATCTTTATAAATCTTGTTTTTTTTGCACCTGCTAGCAAACAGCACTGCTCTGTGGCCTGAACAGCGTAGAATGTAAAACACAGACTGGATTTAACTTTATTAGACACACATACAAGAAATAAGATAAATAATGTGTTTAATTTGATGGTGAAAATGTATTTAAAGTTAAATATTCATTAATATTGTGTTGTTGTTTTAATGGTGCGATAAAGACCATTTTCCTGTTGTAGGGGATCAAATGTGTTTAATTCCATGTGGAAGGTTCAACTGCTGGTTGGTCGATTTAAAAAAGACTTCCCGTGGACCAGGTAACATTCTGCATGAGTGAGAAGCACCGACAGCGGAACACGAGTCGCTCTGTGGTCTGACTCGTACCTTCGCCCACCAGCTGGACAGAACAAAGTAGGTGTTGACGTTCTCCTCTCCAAACTGCTCTGCAACATACAGCCCCAGTGAGCCGTATTTATCGTAGATGTTCTTCTTGGTGGTGTCGACCAGTATGGAGTGGGCGTTGTTGATTTCCTTGAACTTTTCGGCTGCGTCTGGGTTGTCCGGGTTCTTATCTGGGTGAAACTTTAACGCCAGTTTCCTGTAAGAGAGAAAGAGACACAACACTGACACCCCGACGATACGACAACATCCGGTGGACAAATAAATACACACAGACGTCTGCAGGTACGCGGGTGCACATCTGGATACATGTTTGTGATATGGATCCATTGAGACGATGCAGATGCAAAAAGTACAGATTTGCCTCAACGTTTCTGTTAAAGTTTTATTTTGGAGAAAGTGGAAATGAGAAGGAGAATAAATCCAAAACAATATATTTTCTCGGTGATAGTTGTTAAACGACAGATAAGATAAGCTGCTGTAGCTGCACTGTCTGAATGTGTGTGGGGATGGAACAGAGGGAACTGAACAGTGGTCATCAACACAGACCATTTACCAAATGTGCACTTTAACACACGACTGGAATTTCTTATAAAATCATTTTATCTTAAAGTTGTTATGAAGCGTTTGCAAACGTCGTCACAGTTTGAATAAAATAAATAAAAAAGGTTGTTGATGCAGAGACGGTCTTTTAGCACGAAGGCGAAAATGAAATCAACATTTCACATCTTTAACGTCCACAACAAACAGACTGAGGAAGAGTTTCCCACTCCTCCCTGTCCAAACACACCACAGACTGTTACGCACACATCAAGGGATGTGACTAACACAACACACACACAACACACACACACTCCACCCCAGAGACCGCAACTGCAAAGATTATTCTTGCACCACTTGTAAATATGCCTTGCTCTATTCTCTGTAAATAATGATTATGTTAATGTTTTGTCAATTTGTGGGAATGTAAATTATTACTATTATTGTTGTTTCTATGCTGCTTTGATGTTGTTACTGTTTCTATTGTTATGTATCTTGACTGGGGAGAGAAGTCTCGTATCATTTCACTGCACCTGAGGATAATGACAACAATCTTTAAATGAACTGAAAGAGTCGCTCACAGGCCTCTGACGCCCCCTGGTGGTGTACAACACGACAACATTAAGGATGGAGTTGCTCCAGACGTGTACCTGTAACATTTCTTGATGTCGTCTGAGGTGGCGCTCTTCTCGACTCCCAGCACAAGGTACAGCGATTCTCCGGATGTGGAGAGAGTCCTTTGTCTCTGCTGCTCCATGGCCTCTCTCTCTCGTTCTCTCTCTCTCTTCACTTCTCTCACACGCTCCCTCGTTCACTCGGCCTCTCACCTGTCAGGTCGAAGGAAAAACAGAAGAAACAAAAGAGCTGATGAGCTAAAGCTTTACATCAAAAAAGCTCATTTTATATTTCCCAGTTTAAGTATAAATTACATTTTCTCTTGTATGTTGCAACATTCCTTTGTTATCTTGCTTTAGAGGAAATTTAGAGACAGTGATTGTGCTGATTATCAATTATTCTGCTGATTTCTTTCATGATTAATAGATTTTGTGACGTGAAAAGCAAACAACGCACACAGCTGTTATAAGTTAGTAGGACCAGGTAAAATAAAGCATTAAGTAATTTTAATGATTGATTTGTTGATTAATCTGATAAAATTTATCTTGATTAATTGTTTTGTCGATAGAATATCAGAAAGTTCATAGAACAGCAGCAAGTCCTTATATTGGAAAAGCTGTAAACTGAAACATAATTAAT
Source organism: Hippoglossus stenolepis (assembly GCF_022539355.2). NCBI lineage: Eukaryota > Metazoa > Chordata > Actinopteri > Pleuronectiformes > Pleuronectidae > Hippoglossus > Hippoglossus stenolepis. The sequence goes on from NC_061488.1 coordinate 871,724, forward strand.
TAATTTAAAACAGGCTTGAAATTTAAGATTTGAACCATAACCTTTATTAGTTTGACAGAGAGAGAATGAGGTCCCGAGCGGGTGCAGGCATTCACCGAACACATCAAAGATTCTGTCACTCGTTCCTTTGATGAAGGCTCCCATTGACTCCCATTTAAAACATGTCAGCTGTTTTTTGCAATTTAGGAGCGAACCGTTTGGTGAAAGTCTTAGAAAAGACCGATCACAACATTCTCGACCGAGCCGCACGTTTTGATGCATGTGTTCATGTGCGACAAAAACTGCAAGAGGAGTAGCGGGACGAAATTTGAGGAAGACAGCAGAAAATGTGTGGAAGCTTCCCAGTGAGCGAGTGGGCGTGTTGATGAGGTTTCTAACCCGTACAGCGCAGGTCACTTCGTTATCCAAACTGCTCCAGCTGTAACCAGTGTTCTCTGTTGAAATACTCGTGATTTAAAAGTTGTGGTTTCATTGAACAGAATGAGCCTTGATGCCAAATCAAGGTGAAAGGCTGATGAGATGAGTGTGAGGGAGTGAAGTAGTTATACACGTTTCTACAGGTCAGAGAATGAACCAACATGAAGTGTGTGGTTTACGTACAGCAGGCATCACGATAAGATACCTGAACCAGACTGAAGACACCAGCAGACCTCACACACCCATCGACAACTAGAATACACCAGGCAGGACACTGATCAGATCCTGGTGGACGTTTGCAGAATGGATGAACTGAGCGTTAACAATCTGCTACTGAATATTCATCTGCATGTTTGATGTTTCTGAATCAAAAAGTTGAGGAATAGAATCCAGGTTTGTGATCCCAGAAGGATCCACAGTGTGAGCTGTGAACTGGCTGATAAACCCTGTCAGACAGCAGGTGTATGGGGGGCTTACAGACCACACTAAGCCAATTCAGCTCCACAGACACTAAACCTGACTGGGACTGACATGAACCACAGACAATAAGCTGCACGCAGGTCCTCCAACTTTCTGATGATAATAATTTAGCCAATAATTTCTAATGATGTATGATGATGTACTGGTCACACTAGAGCCATGTTCTTCCATGTGTGTGGGTGTGTGTGTGTGTCTGTGTGCGTGCAAGGATAATCCTGAACACACAAAGGATGTGAAAAAGCCAGAGTGTGGATTAACACAGTATTTACACACCTGAACAAACACACTGTACATGATATGATTCATATGTTCTATTCAGTCTAATACAGAGATATACAAAAACTTAACACTGAATGAAATCCTAATTGTGTGTCAGTTTCTATAAAACACTATATGGCAGCAGATGGGTGCTATTGCCACGGCAACCCTACAATGCTTCCGGCTCAAAACACACTGATTTAACACCTCCCTGAATCCCCCCCCCACTACTGTGCCTCGGATTAACCAGTCACCACACTGTTAAACCCACCACCTGACTGGGATTAACCAATGACAGCGATTTGTCAGTATGCCAGGGATTATCAGAGTGTGTGTGTGTGTGTGTGTGTGTGTGTGTGTGTGTGTGTGTGTGTGTGTGTGTGTGTGTGTGTGTGCCTAAACTCTGCCTATAATTCAGCAGCCAATGAGATTTAGAGAAAGTCAGATTCACCTGAACCAACAAGGCGTAAAGAATGAACACACGCTGCAGCGAGGATGACACCATATGGTCTGTGTCACAGAGTGTGTGTCTGTGTCACAGAGTGTGTGTCTGTGTCTGTGTGTCAGATTGTTGCTTTCACAACTTACATTTATTTCAGCATCATCCAATGCAGGCCCCTCACTAAGATAGTTAAAGATATCCCTTCAGATATTTACCTCCACCAAGGAGGGTATGTTCTCACCCTGGTCCGTTTGTGCGTTTGTGCGTTTGTCCGTTTGTGCGTTTGTCCGTTTGTAAGCAGCATTACACTAAAGCAGCTGTGATTTGGATCAGGAAAGAACAGAAAGGCAGATCCAGGAATTTGTTTGCCTTTCTTTACCATTGTAGAATAACTCATGGATCTTGATGAAAATAATGCAACATATTGTGTTGTATGAAGTTTGGTGTAGATTGATTGAATTTAGGAGGCTGTGCCCTTCTGGCTGATATTCCAGTAAATGCTGGCAAAACCAAACAATTTCAAAATCCATTAATCTGCTGATCAATTAACTGAACATAACCAAACGCTCATCGAAGCTGATATAATGAAATATCTTTTATCAGAACAGGGCAGTAAATTTCTTATGATGTTTAAACATTTATAAGCAGCAAATTGTCATGATTCACAAGTCAAGAATATTTAAAATTACTTAAATACTGACTCGTGGGTTAATCAACTAGTTGTGGCAGTGTTAAGCAAAATATTCTACAGAATATATTCTCAAACAGTTTATAGATGAAATTACTATGAATGTTTTATAATCCAGCAAAAAATAATACCTGACAAATCTTTCATGGTAAAATCTGAAATATTCCGTCACTAATTCATGTACATTTATATTTCCCCTTTCAGTGAAGTACTTACGTTTTTTCCCCACTTAATTTTCCACTGGTCTCAACTCACCCGTCTCAAGTGAAGCTAACTGAAAACAGTCAAAGTCCCGAAATGAGGCAGAAACACTCACACATGAAATTCAACAGGAACCAAAACTGTGTTACTGGTAACGACTGCACCAGAGAGATAGACTATGACTATTTATAGAACCCAGGTTTTAACACAAAGAGAGCACATGATTAAAAGAAAACGAACATCAGTGACTCTGAGAATAAACCCAGCAGCAGCTCAGCATCTCCTCTGCATTAATAACTCAGGTACTAGAACCAGACGGGATCTTTCTTTGGAATAAACACAGGGTGAAAACTCTCCTCTCATCCAAACCCAGTGCAACGTCAGCTCAGAGTAAAGGTTCACTGCTTGTGTTCATGTTCTGATGATGTTAATATTGTCTCCATAACAAAACATAATCAAACAGCCAGTGAAAATCTGAATCACTGCCATAGACGGTGCTGCCTGTGTCCTCAGTGTGACGGCTTCATTAATAACACTGAATACAAGAACATAGACGGAGGGTGTGTGTTTATGGATGTAGTTAATATGTATAGATTGCAGCTTTACAGTATTGGGTGTACATAAAGTACAGTACCTGTGTGTACAGAAATCCTCACATATTTAAAATAATATACATATGTGTATATATATATAGTAAATAGGAGTCAAGGTGTAGTTTAAATGCAACCACGTTGTTTACAGCCTTCATGTTAGTTCCAAAGCACAACTCTGAAGTCAGGACAACAGTTTCACATCTTGGGGAATCGAACCTTCTGAGGATCATGTGAGCGCAACTGACAACTGGTCAAAATTTGAAGAACTTCCCTACATGCAGGCATGAGACATCATGTTCAGGAGACAAAAACATGTTTTATGAGGCCACCGTAACCTTTGAACACCCACATATAATAAGTTCATCCGTGTCCAAGTGATTCTCCGACGTTCCGGAGATATCCCATTCACAAGGCAGAGGCCACAGCGACCAACAACATATAATCAGTTCATCTGTGAGTTCAACTGAACATTTGCACCAAATATGATGAAATCTCCTCAAGGTGTTGTTGAGATATCGTGTTCATAAGAGTAGGAGGAACTTGTGTACAGCATTCGTACAACATGCTGCAACACATCATGTGTCACCATCAGGTTTGAATAGAGGAAGTTCAGAAGCTCAGCCAATGAGCCTGGACTCTGCAGCTGAAGTGTCTGTACACACGTCCTCTTACGAGTTTAAAGAGAAATGTTCTCTACCGGGGAAAACAACGTTGAATCACAGGTCACTGTTGGGTCACTGAGTTATCTGCAGCTTTTCAGATAATGTCACACATCTTGACCAGGGGAAGGTCAGCAACACTTCTAATACATGATCCATTCAAAACAATCGTGAGGTGCTTTGTTTTCTTCCGTGTCAGCATCAGACAAATCTGGAAATGTCTTTGTCATCGTCTCCAAAAGCCTCAGTTTCTGTGAATCCAGATTAAAACACAACTCCAGAGTTTTCAAACGAAAATGGGACCAGCTGCATTTCCAAAAGATTCAATGCGAGAGACACAAGACGTCTTGGCCACTGTGGGTGGGTGTCTCTTAATCTTCTCTGTGTTACCAGATCTTTGTAATGTTCATCCATTGTCATGTTGTTACTGCTGCAAACAGTCGCTTGAGTCACTTTATTCAGAAGAACCACTCTTATTATTTCAGAATTACAGGTGAGGAGAACAAAGGCTGGGGGATAAAACAATATCTACCTATCAATTGCAATGCAACAAGTCCAATCCGTCATTGTTATTGTGCAACACATTATCGGACAAGTTAAGTGTAATTCTCTGCTTATAGATACATCAGCTCCAAGGTCATGGAGAGTGGAGCCTAGTTTCTGCCTCACCATTCTGTATAAATGGCACGAACATGAATGGAGTGAGAAACTTGTTGTTCCATCTTAAAGGTGACTTCAAGCTAGTGCCAGACTGAGGTCCGTGTCGCAGGGAGAGCGGGTGTGGTGGGACAGACGTCGGCGCTGTTGTTTCCCACCTCACACCTCTGATTCTGGAAGGCCGGCATGCTTTCTGACAGTCACACACTGAGGCAGCGACACGTTGGCTGTGTTTGGTTCAGTGTAAACAAGAACAGCCGGCAGAACGAGGGGTCTGCTACACAACAACCTGCAGCTTCTCTGTATCAGGGGGCTGCACAACACTGAGACAATAACACAACAATACAACACCACTCTGCTCTCATTTATTCTGAGCTGTTCCTTTTCCTCATTGCTGCTCAGCAGGGGAGACATGGATCATTAGTCAGCATTGTTGCATTACCAGCTGCTGTCTGTGCGCACACACACACACACACACAGACACACACAGACCCACACGTTGTACTGTGCCAGGAGGAAAGTAAACAGACGCCTGCACACTGATCTGAGTCGGAACAAGCTTCATGTGTTGGTTCCATAGTCGATCTGTTAGTTTGGGTTTCACATTGTAATTTAGGGAGTGCACAGGGGCGTGTTGTCAGGTGGTGGTGGTGGAGGGAGGAGGTGGTGGTGGTGGGGGGGCAGCATCGGCTTCTTCTTCTTCTTCCTCTGGTCGGACTAAACTTTGGTGCCTTGGCCTGGAGCACGGTCTGAGGAACCTTTCACACCTGATATTTAGGTTCAGACAAACCTTAAATAACTCAACATAAAGACCCGTCACTAAGTTCGACTGAGTCGCTGCTCGTCACAGACCACATTTAAAACGTTGTGCACTTTGTCATCTGCAGACGTTTAACACCTACGAGCATCACGGTGACAACTATAAACACGAGAAACAAGCAGTGACATCCAAGCTGTGGTCACTAGATGTTCACACATCTCCAGCCACAGGCCACATTGGAACATTCAGGCTGTGACTGGTCATCGTCTCTAACAGAACATTTATCCTGGAAAGAGACAAGCAGCAGAGGTTTCATCCTGTAAGTGTGCGGAACATTAATCGTTAGGTTTTCCATACATATTAATCTGCCTGAAGTGAAAAGTGTGAAACCCTTTAACTGACGTACAGGTAGACACTTTGGATTCTGGACTTTTGGCTCAATATAACCATCACGTCTGTGTTTCCCACATTTTATATACAGAGAATTTTTAATAATCAAAATAATGTATATTTCAAACGCTGTATCCATTTGTGAATTATTTATTATTGTGTTTAATGAGCAATAAGCTTTTTCAAAATAACATCAGGTTGCAAGATTATCAAAAGATTATTAAATGACCTGCTTTCCCTTTTCCACCTCCATCACTTCTCCTCCCTCACTCCTGACAATACACTTTCCTCACCTCTCTCTCTTTCCTCATTAACGTGTCACTCCGTCTCTTTTTACACATTTTCTTTTCTGCCTTTTCCTCTTTATATTTTCCTCTTCAATTTCTTAACATCTTCTCCTCAAATGTTTCCTTTGACTTCGTCCTCTTTTCCTCCTCATTTCACCATTTAAATTGCAATAGTATTATAAGACGATCATTTCCTATTGAATTATTTAATTTCCTGAGAAAAATACATTACAAATACAGTTTTACATCCTATCTTTGCCAATAAATCTGTGGAATATATAGAGGACAGACTTAGGGGATCACTTTCCTATACCATACAGTAATATTAAGGCTGAGTAACTACAGCATTTTACACAAACACACAGTCATATTCTCTCCAGCTCCTTCCATGCAGCTCAGATTTTAGCTGCTTATAAAACACAATTATTATTAATATTAAAGAGCTGGAAAGATAAAAATGTAAGTCTAACAGTTTTACTGTCCATCACGTATGACGGACAGGAGGAGAGAGGAAAGATAACATACTCATAATCTTAGAATCTGACTTTACAACAAGTCCTGAGGAAAAATCAGTCCGTGATTGTGAGTGTTCAACCGCAAGAGACTGCTCGAACTGCGATAAATGGTATATTCCATGTGCCGTGCATTCACTCTCTGCATGTATATATATTTGGCCCATCAGATGGAGGAGGAGATGGCCGGCTGCGCTCTGTTTGGCTCGACTCGGTGTCAGCAGTGACACGTGGTATCATAAAATAAATATGATGACTTAAGCTGCTTCTTCAAATAATGCAGAGATTAAATTAAGCTAACGAGGGGCCATGATTTAGAGCAAAGGTTACTGACTATATATACAAATTAGACACACACACACACACACTCTCTCTCTCTCTCTCCATCTTGGCACAGAGACGCTGTGATGCACAAAGTTCAATCCATTTCATTAGCTACTGTCTGTCATGCATTCACTTTCTCAATGGACTTCCACACATGCTAACACACATGCTAACACTAACAGGGCGGGGGAGTTCCTCACAGTAATGACCTGAAGTCCAAGGATGAAACAGAAAACAGGAAGCGTGACGTGCGGGAGACGGGACATTGATGGTGAATATTTGACAGCTGCATGTGACTGAGTTTCAATCACGGGACTTTTGCACCGTCACGCCCAGAGGACGCACGGGACGAGACTCATGACCCAGGGTGGTCAGCAGCCGCCATCTCTAATTCAAACAGACAACTGGTTCTCCTTCAGGTGAGCTGTGGTTTGTCTGATTAGGATAAATACACATGTAGACGATGAACCATTTGGTTTATTTACAGTGGGGTACATGTTAAATGGTAAGATCTTTTGTTGAACCAATATTTAATAAACCAACTTAGGTTTTTAAAACAATCACATTAGAGAATATTGACGATGAAAATGACGGAACTGGTACCGAGTGCAGTCAGCCTTCAGACAGCTGAGGAGGTCGGCTCCCTGGAGAATGACCCGAACGCACCTGAACACATAACAACACTAGGTTCAGTCCGTCTGATGCGTTTCAAACTCAGGTCCTGCATTCGTCAACGACTGTTCTGATTCTAATGTCGGGGCCTGAATACGAACCCTGTCATGAGAGAATATAAACATCAAAACCAAATACCAGAGTCACAGTAGGAATCCCAGCTGAGGGATAATTTTAGGTTTTCGGGGTCACAGCAGAGACACGGACAGGAAACTGTCTCACAGGCACCGCAGCTTCATAAAGCTACAGAGGTTTAGACTGAAGGGAACAGATTAGATCAATTACACTGTATTCAAAATACGTTTTTTAGGGTATGTAGTAGTAAAAGTAAAAGTATATATTACTGATAAAAATATATATTTGTTTCCCGCTTCTCAAATATGAGTTTTACTTCATCTGCTTGCTCTGTTTACTGCCTTGTGGATGTGAATCTTTAAGCACAGTTAAAAGCACCATATCAATAAAATGCATTATTATAGATGAAGTCATTGATCCAGTCATCAAACCAAATCATTCAGATAGATTGTTATTGAAAGTAAGTGTGAGTTGCAGCCACATTAACTTTCAGTGCTGCAGAGACGATCTCCCTCTGTGACCCACTGCTGTCATCTACATGTAACCGGATGTGACTGGATTTTAAATGAGTCACTGACGACCGCTCGTACCAGAGCTCACGCTAATGACATCATTCACCATCACCCAGTTCACTCAACCCTGACACACACCAGCTGACTCACACAATAATATGATTTGGTCAAATGTGTCTTTACACACTGTGCCGCAAAATGAAACTGACTCATGTGATTATTGTGTTAATATAACGTGCTGGAAAAGGAAGCAACTTTCAAATGGTTATAAATGAAAACCTAAAGCCTGTGGATTCACTGAGGCTTCAGGCTGAAGAGCCGTGTCTGTTAAGATGCTGTCCTCTGTGTCTGGAGCGGCCTGGACATGCACTGTCCCTGATAACATCTGGACAGGGACATTCACTGTGAGATAAGGTCCTCCAGTCACTGGAGGAGGTGATGGTTTTCTAGTGTCATCATATGAAGCCAGATGTAAATACAGCAGGTTATTTCATGCAAGTAGATTCACATACAACCACAAACACCACGTTAGAAGAAGGAGTCACCAGCTGTCAGTCGTGTTTGATTTGGCTGCATGTGTTTGTGGACTCAAAACCACTCCCACTCACACACACACACACACACACACACACACACACACACACACACACACACACACACACACACACACACACACACACACACACACACACACACACACACACACACACACACACACACACACACACACACAGGCAGACACAAGAAGACAGCAGCTCCTCCACAACCAGTTCAGATTCACCAGTAATGGGAACTGTCCCATTAAGAACAACACAATGGGAATGATTCAGTTCTGCTGAGATGCTCCTCATCCACTTGGACCTCAAACATTGAAGAAGACAACAACAATGAAAGCTTGGTCCCTCGCTTGGCTCCAGACTCGATCCAGATGTATGTCCTGGTGTCTTCTCACTCCACACTTCACAACACAATAATCCACAGGAGGACCGGGTCTGGATCCAGTCCGCCTGTCCTCACCCTGATCCCCGCAGGCGGACCGGGTCTGGATCCAGTCCGCCTGCCCTCACCCTGATCCCCGCAGGAGGACCGGGTCTGGATCCAGTCCGCCTGCCCTCACCCTGATCCCCGCAGGAGGACCGGGTCTGGATCCAGTCCGCCTGCCCTCACCCTGATCCCCGCAGGAGGACCGGGTCTGGATCCAGTCCGCCTGCCCTCACCCTGATCCCCGCAGGAGGACCGGGTCTGGATCCAGTCCGCCTGCCCTCACCCTGATCCCCGCAGGAGGACCGGGTCTGGATCCAGTCCGCCTGCCCTCACCCTGATCCCCGCAGGACTCTGTGGGTCGTGACGGAACGAGAACATACCGGTAGGCTCGGGAATCAAAGCGGATAATCTCTCTCTACACACACACACACACACACACACACACTGTCAAACACTGTCACGCACAAACACACACTCTCTCTCTTTCACTCACTCACTCTCACGCAAACACACACATTTACACACACTTACACACACTTACACACATTTACACACACTTACACACTTACACACTAGCTCGCACGCACGGAGCGGTGCGCCCGCTTTGAACAAGGCAGCTAGCACTTAGCATGCTAACTAATCCAAGGGCAGTAAAGCTGGGTGATGTTAGCATGTCGAGCTAACTGCGCGTCCCTCACCTTCCTGCTGCGGCTCCGGCTCCTCTTCGTCTTCCTCTGGTTCTCAGCGGGGGGTCAGACCACTCGCATCCCAGTCGCGCTGCTCTTTCCGCCGGTAGAAGCGTGCGACCCGCCGGTAGAGGGATCACGGAGGTAGCGGCCGCACCGGGAGGGAACGAGCTGTCAGTCACGGCTCAGCGCTCCCGTGGAAACCCGCCCACTCTCCTGCTGCGTGCGCGCCCCCGCGACAGGAAGCCGGTGACGTCTCGACGCGCAGAAGAAGAAGAAGAAGATCAAACGCCGCTAACGCACCGACTCGAGGTTTGTGGAGAAGTTTCTGATTTAAAACGTCACCGATCTGCTGCGTTGGTTCGTACGAACTCCCCGAGCCGCTGCGGTTCCAATCCCCGCGGGCTCGGTACTTCACGGGACTCTGGCCTTGTTGGCGCGTCGGTTTAGCCTCGTCACGGGCTAACGTTAGCATTGACTCAGCCCAAAAGTCCTCACGGCTAGCGGGCTAACGTGCTAGCGTGCTAACGGGCTAACGGGCTAACGGCTACTTCAGTTAGCTCCGGTTTAAAACGCGGTCTGGCCCCAAACAGCTGGTTTGTGATTTAAACTTCGAGACGATGTTTCAGTGACTTTCATTCTTCACACTTCCGGTGTCCGCTCCAGATGAAACAGACCCAGGACCAGTGGGACGGACGAGCAGCGGCTTCACGCTGTCCAACACGGAACAAGTGGATTCTTCAAAGTGTTTCTCGTTCAAAATGAGAACAATACATAGAAATATTTAAAAAGTAGATTAACAAAGTTCATTGTTGTTGCTATGGGCTGAATCAGTGCGATCCCTACAATGACCTAAACAATAATAACTTTAAATCACATCTTTCTAACTTTAATGGCCAACTTTTACATGTGTCTGTATGTACACTAATTTAGTCTTTGTCTGTTTGTGCTAAATGTGGGTTCATCTGTGAATCTGTACTTAATAATACTCATTACACTACATTCAGATGTATGCATTAAAGTTTGAAGTGTTGGATTTTATAACTTATAACCAGTGTATGTACAAGTCACACTTCCCCCCCACAGTTCAGAAACACAAGCATGTGATCTAACGTGTGTGTTCTGTGCAGTAACACGTACATGTCTTCTGTTTCAGATCTGAAGATGTCGTCAGGCGCTCTCTTTCCCAGCCTGGTGAGCGGCTCCAGAGGAAGCTCCAGCAAGTACCTGGTGGAGTTCCGTGCTGGCAAAATGACCCTGAAGGGAAACGTGGTGACGCCGGACAAACGCAAGGGCTCGGTGTACGTCCAGCAGTCCGACGACTCGCTCATTCACTTCTGCTGGAAGGACAGGACGACTGCCAACGTGGATGATGTGAGACACTTTAAACTACTTTCATAGACATTTTTATCTGTCTTTCGTCCACTTGACACTTTAAGGAAATTCCCACCACACCTTGATATTTGGAAATTATTGTTTCAGATTCACAACAAGGCCATTGTTCTTTGTATCATAGAGTAACATGCACAGGTCTGAAGTGACGACCATGAGCCACAGTGTCCCAGTGTTATTCATCCATTTCCCATCTCTTTTTTATATCATCTCTACTGTCAACTCCCTAACAAGTACCACAAAACATATATAGTAAGAGTGATATTTGTCCGGTTATAAGTATAGTCCAAGAAATCTGCCTTTTTGATGCCAATATCAATAAAGCAATTCCTATGACAAAGGATTCTTTAAACATTATTTCTATTGGGTGGGAAACTTTACTGCTTTTAAGTAATCCATGTATATTTAGACTTGAACTGTGGTCAGCAGTAATGAGCTGCAAAGCTGGTTTTAGTACATTTTGTTTATTTAATAATTTAACTTGTTCGTAATGATGCCGGCTTGCAGCGCACAGATGTGCTGTTCCCAAGTGTTCACATGGGAATAGACAGCAGGGACTTTGACAGCTGGTCACATGACTGTAGAAACTCAGCGTAACACATGTTGTTGCTTTCTTTAGACATTCCACAAATACCAGAAATACCAGAAATACCAGTGGGAGCCCCAACTTGTTTCTCCTCATTCATTCTATTCGCACTTATCAGCTGTTTTTAACATCAAATGCTGGCACATGAAATCCTAATTCATCTGACCTTCCACAGAGAATATCTTTATTTTAGAGCTACAGGTTTTTTTTGTATCAGTGCAGCCTCACCTTAAGTCCTCCCCTGTCTCATGAGTGTCTCATGAGTGTCTCATGTTGCCTCCCTGTCCCAGGACCTGATCATCTTCCCCGATGACTGTGAATTTAAGCGTGTGAGCCAGTGCACCACGGGACGTGTCTATGTGCTGAAGTTTAAAGCCGGATCCAAGAGACTGTTCTTCTGGATGCAGGTGAGAGGAAGATGCTCCTCGTCCTCATTTGAACTGGAGAAGAACTGGTGTGAATGAATGACAGCTGTTTCTATTGTGCTCAGGCAGCTGAAGGTTAAATAGTGGAAAAAATAAACAAGAGGGAATGGGAGTGATGAGTGAGGCAGAAAAGAGGTTATTACACCCATGATGACAGCGTGCATGGCTGTAAACAGTGTATTCAATATTTATTGTTTCCTTTATGTGATGTTTGAGCCAAACAGGCCGTTTTCACAGCAGGTGGTTGGAAAAGTACAGACGTTGCTCATTAATAATCAGTTACACCTGATTTAAACCCTGCAGCTTGTGTTTTTATACTTTTACATTTCAAAATGTCTGCTGTGAAAAAGTTGTCCGGACTTTTTATTATAACAATATATTCTCTGTTGTATTTTTTAAGTAATGTAGATAATCCAGTAGTTTATTAAGGGGTAAAACACAATTCATATTTTACATAGTTTATCTTTATTTTTTATATATTTGTCAAACCATGTGTCACCACGTAGCAAGCGAAGAGAATAAAACTCTGATTTCAAGTGTTTCTCTTGTGTCTCGCTTCCATCAGGAGCCAAAGACGGACAAGGACGAAGAGCACTGCCGTAAGGTAAATGAGTACCTGAACAACCCCCCCATTCCCGGAGCGCCAGGCAGCGGGAGCGGCAGTGGCCATGAACTCTCAGCGCTCGGAGGAGAGGGAGGCCTGCAAAACCTACTGGGAAATATGAGCCACAACCAGCTGATGCAGCTGATTGGACCAACCGGACTGGGAGGACTGGGTAAGCAGCACTAGATTTATTCTGTAATTATCCTGTGACACACAACATCAACAACAATTGATTTATAAAGCAAAGAAAAGTATTTTCTAGTTAGTAACTGGAAACAACATATCATGGGAAATGTGTTTATTTAAAACTAAGATACATAATGAGCTAAATGACCCAACTCTTCTGAAAAGCAAAACTCGTTTCTGTCCATTACTTTGTTTACTTTCAACCTCACGAACTTAATTAGAAATATGACAGTAAATAGGTAACAGCCCAAATAAAAAGGAGAATCAAAGAGCAGTTTGGACGTGTGTTTGATTTGTGTGCGTCTGTCTAAGGAGGCCTGGGAGCTCTAGCAGGACCAGGACTCGCCAACCTGCTGGGCGGGGGGGGACCAGCTACGAGCAGCTCCTCATCCAGGTGAGAATCCGCTCACATCACTGAACTCTTCACAGGATTAGCTGTGATGTAGAAGATGTAAGGAAATGTATTTTCCTCCCTGAACTCTGCCCCCTCCTGTAGTTCTCGTAGCCAATCAGCAGCAGCCACTCCTTCATCAGGCGCAGCCCCCAGACTGAGCTCCTCTCAGGCCCCCACCACCCCCGTGACCCCCGCTGCCTCCGCTGTGTCACCCACTACTGTTGCTCCCTCCACCCCAGGTACACACAGTTGTGTTTGTGATCCAGTAACACAACAGAAAAGCACCAAATCTTCTCAACTTAGCATCGAGAAGGTTCTGTTTGACATTTCTGCTCAAATAAGAATCATAAATCTGATGTAGCCTGAGAAGGTTTCAGGACGAGGATTTATTCTGTCGATGTCCTTTTCTGCCTCTGGCTGAATGTTGGGACTCGTCCTGCTGTAGAAAACATCTAAACATTTACAAACCTTTGCTCAGTTCTGAATCTACATGTAATGGATGTTGATACTTCTGAGCTGCTCCTCTACATGTTTTATAACCCTGTATATCTGAAAGCCTCCTGACCTTGTTGTCTGCAGCCTCAGCTCAGACTCCTCTGGCCCCAGCCTCCGTTGGAAGTCCTGGCGCCCACCAGCCCATCCAGCTAAGTGACCTTCAGAGCATCCTGGCCACCATGAACGCAGCAACGGCGTCTGCTCCGGGAGCAGCAGGTGAGGAAGAGTCCGACTCAGAGCAGGTTTATTAGAGGGAGATAAATCCAGGGATGAGTCTCAGAGCAGGGTTGGTTTGTTTGTAACGGTGACGACGTGCATGAGAAGAAGAAAGAGACAAGTTATGGAACATGAGGAGATTCAAACAGAACCTCCTCCTCTCTTCTCCAGTGGATCTAGCCAGTGTTTGCACCCCTGAGATGATGGCTCCCATCCTAACTAATGCTGAGGTCCAGAAGAGGCTCCTGCCCTTCCTCCCCAGTGGTGAGAGTTTACTTCAGAGCGCGGAGGAGATCCAGAACACTCTGAACTCTCCTCAGTTCCAACAGGTAGGAAGGAAACGTAACATGATCACTATGATCCCCACGATGGTGTCATGTGAAAACAGTAACTATGACCAGGTGCAGTTAGTAACTGAACTATAACAGATTCCTGGTTGTTGTGATTCCTCCTCCAGTCGAT
>NC_061488.1:891080-898580 GCF_022539355.2 Hippoglossus stenolepis
GAAGTGACAAGGTGACACTCACATGGAGCTGAGCGCCCTGGGCAGAGCGTCGTATCTCCGGTGGCTGTGAGTGGAGCCGCTGAAGTGCGTCGCTCCGCTCTCTTGGTCCGACGGCGCCCCCTGGCACGACTCCCTGGTGTTACGGCTGCGAGACCCCGAGGGCTTCTTGTGCTTCTGGAATGAAAGAGAGTGTGATGAGTTACAGGTGATTGTGTGTGTGTGTGTGTGTGTGTGTGTGTGTGTGTGCGCACCTTGGCTTTGTTGTGTTTGGGCTGCGCGGCGACGATCTGCTGAGGTTTGGCGGCGGCGGGACAACCCAGAGGGACGTTGACGTTCTTGTTCACCTTCAGCAGGTTCTGAACCGCCTGAGGACTCGTCTCCCTGACGACGAGAAGCGGGGACACGTTGTCAAGCTCAAATAACAAACTCATCAGCAGATGATAATAAATCATCTCATCGGCTGTGCAGAGAAGAAACATGAGATCATGACGTGATGAGTTCATAACTGTACCTGGTTATTTGTTTAATCGCTCGCAGCTACAAACCTTTTTTAATTTGAGTTTTTCAAGCTGGATCAGGTGGAATGTGCAACTCGACCCAGTTGGGAACTAACCCCCCCCCCTCTCAACCTGGATTTACTTCAGTTTGACGAACTTCTTTCTTTCTCAAATTAAAAACGGACTAAAGTTTGATCCCAGTTCTCTGGTGTTTGAAGTGTCCGTCCTCTCTTCTCACCTCTTGATGAAGACGTTGCTGATACACCCGGTGAGGTTGGTGCTGGTTTGGTCGGGCATCCCTCCCAGGAAGGTGCTGCCCCCTGCCGTCGGCGCTGTACGCCCCCTGGTGTCGATACGGATTCCCTCCTTGGCTTTCTCCAGCACGTCGTCCATGTACAGACGCATCCTGGAGGCGTGAGCGGCCGACAGTTAACAAACAGCCTGAACACTCTGTGTCCACGACTTACAGAACGGAGTCGTCCTACCCGGTGATGTTGATGTAGAGGGCGACGTAGTGGCTGTTGGCATCGTTGTACGTCTTCTGTGTCCTGATCTCACTGTTGCCAGCTCTCACCACCACTTGGCCATCGTGCAGAAACACCTGGCACACTCCGTCCTGCACAGATTCCACAGATTAACACGCTGAGGTCCAAGAAACCAGAGCAGGAGCATGGGACAGAGCCACAGGGACAGAGCCAGAGGGACAGAGCCAGAGGGACAGAGCCAGAGGGACAGAGCCACAGGCACAGAGCCAGAGGGACAGAGCCAGAGGGACAGAGCCACAGGGACAGAGCCACAGGGACAGAGCCACAGGCACAGAGCCACAGGGACAGAGCCACAGGGACAGAGCCAGAGGACAGAGCCACAGGACAGAGCCACAGGGACAGAGCCAGAGGCACAGAGCCAGAGGCACAGAGCCAGAGGACAGAGCCAGAGGGACAGAGCCAGAGGACAGAGCCAGAGGGACAGAGCCAGAGGGACAGAGCCACAGGGACAGAGCCAAGGGACAGAGCCACAGGGACAGAGCCAGAGGGACAGAGCCAGAGGACAGAGCCACAGGGACAGAGCCAGAGGGACAGAGCCACAGGGACAGAGCCACAGGGACAGAGCCAGAGGGACAGAGCCACAGGGACAGAGCCAGAGGACAGAGCCACGAGGACAGAGCCAGAGGGACAGAGCCAGAGGACAGAGCCAGAGGGACAGAGCCAGAGGACAGAGCCAGAGGGACAGAGCCAGAGGGACAGAGCCACAGGGACAGAGCCAGAGGGACAGAGCCAGAGGGACAGAGCCAGAGGGACAGAGCCACAGGGACAGAGCCAGAGGGACAGAGCCAGAGGGACAGAGCCACAGGGACAGAGCCAGAGGACAGAGCCAGAGGGACAGAGCCAGAGGGACAGAGCCAGAGGGACAGAGCCAGAGGGACAGAGCCAGAGGGACAGAGCCAGAGGACAGAGCCAGAGGGACAGAGCCACAGGGACAGAGCCAGAGGGACAGAGCCACAGGGACAGAGCCAGAGGGACAGAGCCACAGGGACAGAGCCAGAGGGACAGAGCCAGAGGACAGAGCCAGGGACAGAGCCACAGGGACAGAGCCACAGGGACAGAGCCAGAGGGACAGAGCCAGAGGGACAGAGCCACAGCTGTGGATTAAAGTAATGAAAAGAAGTATGAAGGGAACAGAAAGCGATGGAGGCTTGTCTGGACCTTATCTTGGTGGTAGAACATGAGTCCCTCCTTCTTGTCGGTTCTGAAGCTGAAGCTGGCGTAGAAGTTGTCCCTGAGACTCGGGACGTTGGTCAGAGTCAGATCCAAGTAGCTCTGTCCAGAGAAGTGAGCCTCACGAGCCACCTGAGGAGACAACAGACACAGGTCAGAGAAGAAACTGCTTCCATTGAGTTTAGAATAAATGAACTTCTCAGATGTTGCAACTCAAGAACAACCTGGTGAATAAGAGACAGAACTAACTGTGGTTTAAAACATCTTTTTATCTACTGACACAACAGCTGCTTCTGACTGGAAACAGGGAAGAAACTCTGCTGAAGGTGAATTCATGTGACGGCTCATATGTTGAAGTTGTAATCTGTGTCGATTAGAGAAGGTGTAACGAGGTTCTATACGAGCGCCTCTTGGTTTTACACCATGTTCTGTCAACAGAGATGATACAGTTCTACATCATCTACCACTCGTTTCCAAACTGCTTCTCACAATCTTCATTTTACCAAAACTACCTTGGAAGGCACAAAAAACGAATTTGTGACTTTGTCCAGAATCTTCCCAGTTCAGTATAAAGAGGAAACATCTCTGGATGGGATTAGATTAAAAGATGGCTGCGTGATAGATGGACTTCCTGTTCTCATATTGACATCCTTTAAAAACACTGCTGTTCCTTTTAAGAAACGTAGATGTTTTCACTTTGCACCGATGAATACAAAATCTTTCTTAATCTACTTGACCTGAGATTGTGAACTGAGATTATTTAACTGGAACTACCAGCACGCCTGAATCCACTCCTTCTTATACCAACTGAGTGATGAAGCAGGTTCTCTCACCAGCAGATCACTGTCACATCCAAAACTGACTCCGGAGCTCTTCATCCTCTTCAGGTCCACGTGAGAGCTCTGGGCCTTGACGTTCCTGAAGCAGCCCTTCAGAGAACCCTGCTTGGGAAACAACGTCTTCAGCCTGAAACACAGAGACGCAGTGAAACAAGCTGCCACGCAGCTCGTGTGATGATATTTCTACACTTAAAGCCGTATAGATGGTTTTCTTCAGGCGTTATATTGAGTTTTATTACTGTTTCAGCTAAAACAACTGTTTCCTGCTTTAGTAGTTACAGAAGAACATTATCACTCATATGTAGAAGCTCAATATTCTCTCTTCTTTTAGCTCTGGTTTGGTCTTTGTTAACAATAAAATAAAACAGAAGAGAACGACCCACAGAACTGCAGATCTGGAACCGATTCTCTGTAGTTTCATCGCTGGGAACATTGTTCATGCAGAAACATAATAAAACAAATGTACGTCCGTCTTACTTGTCGGGGATCTTGTCGTGTGGAACTCCTCCCAGGTAATAGCTGCCGCTGAAGGCAGGGATGTTCTCGGTGACCGGGTGAATGTAAAGGTTGACGCGGTTGTTCCTCACCACGATGCGTTTCGAGGTCCCTTGCATGATGATGATAACCTCCAGCTACACATTTAAAAACAAACACACATTAACTAGAAAACTTAGAGTAAACGGCACGAGGGGATCCAGCGAACAGGCAGGACGTGGAGGACGAAGCTGTGGATAAATATATATCAGCAGAAGATATGAAGCATCATTGAAATCTTTCATTTCCAAAACATTTTTAGGAAAGGATAATAAAAGTATTATTCAGGATGAAATCAGGAATTCCTCCACTCAGCTGCTTTAAGTTCAAACAGACGGACAGAGAGGACTCACAGCTTTGGGCTCGGCGTCGCTGACCAGCAGGAACTCTGAATCTGGCTCTTTGGGCTCGAGTTCCACCAGTTTATCACTAAAATCGTAGAAAACCTTCAGTTGGCCGTTCAGCACAGCCAGACACAGGAAATGAGTCTGAGGGACGGCAGAGACGCAGAGAAAAGAGGAATGAAGGAACGATGGTCGAGTTAATGCTACGACCAGATGTTGTGATACATCAATGCTATACATACAAAACGTGACCAATAATGAGCAGATGAATGAATGAACCTCGTTCTGCAGCAGCAGCAGGATCCCTCGCTGTGAGAGCAGTTTCACTTCCTGTTCGAAGCGCTGCATGCGAGTTGATTCCACAGTGAAGGTGACCTCAGAGAAACCGGTGCCGTCGAAGTACGACGCGTCATTCGCCCACGCCTGAGTCAGTACCGGCTTCGGCCTGCGGGGACATTTTCATTCCGTTAGGAGTGAAACGGGGGAAAAGAGACGGGGGACACCGGAGGCTGAGTTCAGGACGGTGGACGTGACACTGACCTGCCACACGGCTTCTCCTCGGTCGTGTTGAGCTGGAAGATGTTCTCAAAGTTGTAGAGACTGAGCACCTCCTCGTTCAGCGTGTCCAGCTCGATGCAGCCCTTGAAGTTGGGCAGAGCGAGCTGGGGCGGAGGCTGCAGACAGAGGAGAAATAACTGTGTGAAGGGGTATGTTCCATAACACCTTCAAATCAATACAATCAAAATTGAAAAACAGCGAGATATATAAATGTGGACGCCACAACTTCAATGCTGAACGGCAATAACTGAGTCAATAGACAGGAACACACAGTCCTGCACGCTCTTACTTTGAAAGTACTGGGGTACCCCCCCACGTAGAAGACGGTGTCGTCGGTCAGGAGGTTGAGAAGCCCCTGATCTCCTCCTGCCTCCGTGCCAGCTTTAGTGACTCTCTGGTCCCCCCCCGTGGCTTCAGAGGACATGGACATCTGACCGTACTGCAGGATCCTGAGCTCGGACACACACACAAGTACACGTGTTCAGGAAATAAGGTTCATGAGAACACGTGTGACGGATAATAATCACAGAGCAGTTATGATTCAGATTCAGGTTCTTTTATTGGTCCAACACACATGAAGGTTGACTCATGTAAATGAGAACATACATAATATCATCAATTATATTGTTGAATTACATTTGCTTGTATAAGTGTGTTTCTGGAACCGTATTTACAGCTACACTGGAAACTCCAAAAGAAATATTATATATATATATAATATTTCTTTTGGAGTTTCCAGTGTAGCTGTAAATACTGTTCCAGAAACACACTTATACAATATCCAGATGCAAGAAAGATCTGCAGTCAACAGTCAGTGTGTGTGTGTGTGTGTGTGTGTGTGTGTGTGTGTGTGTGTGTGTGTGTGTGTGTGTGTCTCTGTGAGTGTGTGTGTGTGTGTGTGTCTGTGTGTGTGTGTTGTACCTCTCCAGCCCGACGCTGTTGAAGAATCCATCAGACTTGACGTCTTCAGGCATCTTCACCTCAGCAGTTTTTCCTCCAACGTTAAAGTACCAATGCAGTCGCTTCCCGTCCAGCGCCATGCCCAGGAACTCCTGACTGGACTACAAATACCACAGACAGTCTGTAACTGGACTACAAATACCACAGACAGTCTGTAACTGGACTACAAATACCACAGACACTCTGTAACTGGACTACAAACACCACAGACACTCTGTAACTGGACTACAAATACCACAGACACTCTGTAACTGGACTACAAATACCACAGACACTCTGTAACTGGACTACAAATACCACAGACACTCTGTAACTGGACTACAAATACCACAGACACTCTGTAACTGGACTACAAACACCACAGACACTCTGTAACTGGACTACAAACACCACAGACACTCTGTAACTGGACTACAAACACCACAGACAGTCTGTGACGGTGATGCTTACGTCCTTGTTGCCGAGGTAGAAGACAAACTGTTGGTTGCCGTCGCCCTGACGTCTGGACCGAGCCGCCTCCGGCAGAGTGATGTACATCTTCAGGGAGGTGTAGGCCGCCAGGTCGGCCAGGTTGGGTGGAGTCCGAACCTGGACACCGGACGCTCCGTTAAACTTCACCGGGACGCTCACCTGGAGGAGGAGGAGGAGGAGGAGAGGAGGAGGAGCAGGAGGAGGAGGAGGAGGAGGAGGAGAAAGGAGGAGGAGGAGCAGGAGGAGAGGATATTAGAGGCTGGAGGGAAGTGTATTTCCACCTTCCCTGTTGAACATGGACGGCGTGAGGCACCTTGCTGGCGGCGTTGCGCGCCTGCTGGATGAGCTGCCTGATGCGGTTGATGTTCTCGGAGATGTTGGGCATCAGGATGGATTGGTTCTGGAGTCCGTCCAGCTTCGTCAGCAGCGTAGGAATCGTGGCACCAAGCTCGTTCACTACAGAGAGAGAACGTCCATTTTTATGTTCACTAATAATTTCAAAAGTGCTTGATCAAGATACTTTGACAGAAACTGAAAGATGTACAATTTCCTCAATTCATATTTGTATCATTTAAATGAATCTTTCCTGAAGTTGTAGAAATAGGAAGATTCAGAGGATTAATGAGGTAAATCGTTAACTAGGTAAATATCGTACTGGTCTTATTGGCCTCCATCAGCGCCTTGTTGATGTCATCATTGGTGGCGTTAGCGTCTCCGTACGTCTGCTCCCATTTGTCCAGCTGCTCCTTGATTGGCCGCAGGGCATCGTTGACTTGCGTCGCCGTGGTGTTCGCCAGGTCGGCCGCCTGCTTCGCCTCGTCGATCTCCTGACTCACGTCTGTTCATCGCAGAGGAAGAAGGACGAACCCGTGAATTTCTTTAGGTGTGTGTCTGTGTGTGTGTGTGTGTGTGTGTGTGTGTGTGTGTGTGTGTGTCTGTGTCTGTGTGTGCGTACTCGACGTGAAGTTGAGGTTGTTCTGAATCATCTCCAGATCCTTCATCACTTGAGTCTGTTTGTTTTTGGCGTCCTTCAGTCGTTTCTCAGCCTCGTGGATCTGCGGCTTCAGCTCTGCAGCACAAACACAAAGTCACAAATGATACAACACGTCATTCTGTCAATCACCCTAATGAAGATGATGTCACATGTTGTGTTGATGTGTTGTTACCTTTGTTGAGTTCCTCATCGAGCTTCTTGACTTCGTCCAACAGGTCCACGCTGTGGTTCCTCAGAGAAACTGCGATCTGCCCGAGGTCCTGGTTCTTTACGTTCTGAACACACAAACACACATTACACACCAGACACACACATCATCTGAAGCCTTTTAGTTTCTTCATTAAAGGTGTGAGGACAAACGTGTGTGTCCAGGTGTAAAGGTGTGTGTCCAGGTGTTAGGATAAACGTGTGCGTCCTGTACCTCCAAAGTGGCGCTGGCGGCCTTGTCGGCCATCTTGGCGGCCTCCTCTGCCTCCTTGATGCTGTTGATAATCTTACTGTAGGTGTGAGACACGTCGACGATTCCTTCCTTCTTAGTTTCTGCAACCAAACTGTCAAACAAACACAACTTGTGTTTATTTAAACTTC
>NC_061488.1:903580-938580 GCF_022539355.2 Hippoglossus stenolepis
TTTCAGCGTCTGAACATCAAACTGTGCTGACGAGTTTCTTTACCTTTCACAATTTGGTCCAGCGTAACCCGGCATGCACAGACACTGCATCCTGTCGCTCCTCTGCACACAGCCCTCCGCAAAACTACACACACACACACACACACACACACACACACACACACACACACACACACACACACACACACACACACACACACACACACACACACACACACACACACACACACAGTAGAACAATGGATTAGAGTCAATCAAGTGATTGATATCAGCAGATTTGAACAGATAATAACGAGGTGATAATAGAAAAACAAGAGAGTGAAAGAACTGACTTGTTGGACGAGACCCTCAGTGGGCAGGGACAACTGGAGCACGACACCGCCTGTCCGTCAAGGCTATTGTTGCCAAGGAAACCACCCTGACACTTCTCACAGTGGTCGCCCGCCGTGTTGTGTTGACAGTCCTGACGGACAGGAAACCAGTCAGTGACTCATCCATTACAAACGTCAAACTGGTAAAAACAGCATGTGTCTCGTGAGGATTCTCACCACACAGAGTCCAGACCCGTCCAGACACAGGTCCGAGTGTCCGTTACAGGTACAGGGGACGCACTTCCCCAGGAACAGGCCGACGGTGTCTCTGTAGAAACCAGGAGCACATTTCTACAGGGAGGAGAGGAAAACATGGTTTATACTGGTGATTCATCGACCAACTGGTCAAGTAACTGGTCATTTAAACATCAGAACACAATTTATTTAACTTGCAGAGATTTAAATTAGAAAAAACACAAATCTTCACATATGAAAATGTGAAACCGACTCAAATATATGATGAATAACGATCTAGGGATCAATTAACTCACCTATTGTTTCAGTGCTTTGTGTATGTGAAAGTATTAATGTGTCAGATTACAACATTTAACTGCATCAACATAAACATTGAATAAACTTATAATAAATGTAAAACACATGTTTCCTGGAAGGAGAAGATTTAATGTCTGAAAATTACAGTTTGTTAGAAATACTTGAAAACGTCTTTTATCTGATTACAGCTCCGTTTTATGTTTCTTCACCGTTCAGCTGAACATGGAACATCTTCGTTCATGAACATCATCGATCGGTCGCTCGGAGCCGCTCACCTGACACGAGTCTCCCAGGTAGTTGGCTGGACACATGCAGATCTCCACGTTGTTGGCATGGCGACCGGCGGGCAGGCTCTCGGCGCCCTCCAGCACGGCGCCGCGGAGCGACACGGAGTGAGCCGACTGGGAGTGGATGGCTCGGACCTGCAGCGACTCCAGACCGACCAGGACCATCATCAGCTCCTCCCGAGACACAGAGTTCCCAGTCTGAGCGTGACGGAAACTTCCCTGTGAGGAGGAGGAGGAGGAGGAGGAGGAGGAGGTGGAGGAGGAGGAGGAGGAGGAGGTGGAGGAGGAGGAGGAGGAAGATTCAAATTGGGGTGTCTGAATTCAGGATCTCTCTCTCTCCTGTGTAATACCACACATCAACAGTAGGTGGCAGTGAAAAGTTTAAAGTCACATTTTATAACCTGAGGTCAAACAAACTTTAAAATCGTTACAGTGAAAAACTTCTAAACTTTAAATCATGAAAACTTCCGTCTGGTGATCGACGATGACGCTGATCTGTGAAAAACAGCAGCAGGTATGAAGGTGATGATAAACGTTACCTCGACCATGTGGACGATCCCCAGGTGAGGCTCCTCCGGGGAAGAGTACTCTCTCTCCATGAACACCAGGCTCATCTGGTTCCCCTGCAGGGCGAGCACGCACACACACACACACACAGACACACACAGACACACACACACACACACACAGACACACACACACACACACACACACTTATTTAAAACACAAACAGGATCTGTTTCAACTTGATACTGGGTTACAGTGATACGATGCATTGTGTGTGTGTGTGGTGTGGTGTGTGTGTTGTGTTGTGTGTGTGTGTGTGTGTGTGTGTGTGTGTGTGTGTGTGCGTGTGTGTCTGTGTGTGTGTACCTTGAGGATGATGTCAGGTCTGGAGGATTCTGCCGGCAGAGACAACACGTCCCCTCTCATGGACTGAGTGTGGAGACGATACCTGAGTAAACCTCCGTAGGACGACACCTGGAGGACGGAGGGTTCAGATTCAAGAGACAGAAATCCAGTTGATTTGGACTCGTGACACGTTCAGTATTAATAAAATGTGAATAAACTCAGCAACATGAGAACTGAAGCTCAGGTTCTGAGTCCAGGTCACTTCTCCAGTTTCAGAAAGAAAAGCTCGGCAGCATCAGCTCCAACAAACAGGTTTAGAACAAACACTGAACTCAGGACAGTTTAATCTTTGCACTGATGCATTTTTTAAATCCAGACAACGATAACATTCAGAGCCTCAAAGATCCAAAGCCTCAGTTCGACTCCGTAGATCAAATATCTGGATTTCTGAGCTGATGCAGGTTTTGGCAGAGACGACGTTTGAAGTTGGTTCATGAAGCGAAACGGGAGCAGACCAAACATCATCTGTGATCAAACCCCTCGTCTGAGCAGATGCTTGATAAGAGGCCTGAAGACTTCTGCAGAGGAATATTCATTCAGGGTCATAGCGCCACCTACTGGCATCATCCGTCATCCATACACAAACAGCAGCCACCACTCTCTCTGGTCTCCGAGCTGTGATAGTTTCAAACACATCGTCCTTGTTAGGTTTACACCTTCTGTCCGCACTCAGTTTCTTGTTTTACTTTGGAACTTGTTCACGTTGCAGTTCTTCCACCTGCATCCACCTCATCACCTGAAGAAGAATCCTAGAAACCTTGTAGTAAAACCTGAAGGTCTATTTACAGTGTCCCCCTGTGAAGGCCACAAGTCTCACCTTGTCCCCCAGGTAAGTCTTCGGTGCGTGCCAGTGGAGATCCTGGTAGACGTCGGGGACGTCACTGAGGTCGGCCTCCACCAGGTCCTGACCAGGATACACCGCCACCGCCACTTCCTGCCTGTCGGCTCCCAGCAGCACCCAGCCCACCATGTCCATGACCTACAGCAGAATGAATGAGATCCAGCAGCAGTCACTCAGTAACATGTCTGTGGTGCACACACTGTAGACCGTGATCCTCGTGCACTATCTCTGACCTCAGTGCGTCTCCTGTCCGAGCTGCGGCAGCGGTCGGTGGCTCCGAAGCAGAAGCAGCTGGTGCAGCCTTTCGGGTTGGTTGGGTCCAAGTGGAACGTACCAACTCTGCACTGATCACAGCGAGAACCCTGGACGTTCTCCTACAGGTGGAGGACAGGCAGCAGGTGAGGACGTGTGTGTGTGTGTGTGTGTGCATGCCTGTGTGTGTGTGTGTGTCCCACCTTGCACAGACACTGTCCTGTGAAGGAGTCACACACTTCCTCCTCGGTTCCCGCCTCGTTGCAGTCACATGGCCTGCAGTTGGGGTAACCATAGAAACCAGGAGCGCAGCGGTCACACTGACGCCCGACGATGTTGTTTTTACATCTGGAGGAAAAAAGAAGAATAGTTGTTAGTGACTGGGCGGCACGGTGGTGTGGTGGTCAGAAGGTTCACGGTTTGAATCCCAGAATCCAGAGTTCACGTTTCCTCCCACAGGCCAATCACATGCCGCCTGCCGCTGCGTAAAGAGGAAACACGGCATCATCTGCCCCTCGCCAGCAGGGATCCAGCTCGTTAGGGTTTTAATCAAATCAAAAACTGTGAAGCAGTGTGTGTGTGTGTGTGTGTGTGTGTGTGTGTGTGTGTGTGTGTGTGTGTGTGTGTGTGTGTTATCTGAGTGTAACACCAGGTGCTGGCATCTTCACTGAAGCCTTGAGGCAGAGGAACAGTTTGATCTTTACATCCTGGTCTTGTTGAGACAGAGCTGCCACATTCCTGCAGAACGGTAACAAGGCTGAAAGGACGAGTCAGGAGACTGGGATCTGAGGACTGGGACTGGAGTGAACACTGGGATCTGAGGACTGGGACTGGAGTGAACACTGGGATCTGAGGACTGGGACTGGAGTGAACACTGGGATCTGAGGACTGGGACTGGAGTGAACACTGGGATCTGAGGACTGGGACTGGAGTGAACACTGGGATCTGAGGACTGGGACTTGACGACCCTCGTCACGTTGAGGTCAAACACCTGATGAACTTAAAACCTTTGACCTCTGACAGCTCAACATCAGTTCATCTTTGAGTCCAAGTGACAACTGGTCCCAGTCCTAGTGTTTCCAGTGTTTCCAGTGTTTCCAGTGTTTCCAGTGTTCAGTGAAGTGTCTGTTCCTTTAAATGTGAACATTTCCAGCAGCTTAGTTTCTTTCTCTCCTGTTTCAGGTTCTTTACCTGCACTGTCCACTCAGAGTGTCACAGCTGACGTCGGGGGAGTCGATGCCGGGCCGGGAGCAGTTGCAGACCTCACATCCCACCAGCGGGTGGCAGCCAAACGTCTGGGGCTCACACTGGGTGCACTCGGGCCGCAGCGTCCGCGGAGGACAGATACAGTCGCCGGTCACAGGTTCACACAACCTGCTGCCACAATTACAAGCTGCAGCAGAGAAGAGACAAAACCCATCACAAGTCTGATTCTGTCTTAGGACACAAAAGCTTCGTGAACTTCTAACCGGTGTGAAACTCACGTCTGCAGTTGGGGAATCCCCAGTAGCCCGTGGCGCACATGGAGCAGTCTCGGCCAATCACGTCGGGTCTGCAGCGGCACTGCCCGCCGAACGTCTCGCAGGTGTCGCTCTCTGCTCCGACCTCGTGACAAGCGCACGGCATCGCCCCGTTGTTGAAGAAGGCCGACAGCGACACGGCCGAGCCGAGACAGAACCTGGAGGCGGTGGCGGGACTGAAGCGACGAGAGAGGAGGAGTCAGCAGGCGACTTTTATTATGAAAGTGACAGGTGTGAAACTTGTGATAAGACACTGACTTGATGTAGAAACTGTTTTGGCCACAGTTGCTGATGAAGTCGTAGGATTTGTCCAGAGGCTCCTCGCTCAGGTAACTGGAGCTGTAGCTGGACTGAGGAACAACCAGCACGTAGTCCTGCAAACACACAACATGTGAAAGATCTGATCGGCAGCAAACAAAGACAAAGACACAACAACTGCACCAGAGAAACTGAAGCGTCTTTAAAAATGTACAAAGACGTTAAAGTTTTATTGTGGAGATCCTGAAACCATTTCAGTGTAATGACCAGTCGTCTTTATGCCAAATGAAAGTGCAGAAGAGTGAAGCAGGAGCACGAACCAGCCACAGGGTCTTTCCTTCAGGGATCTGCACGGTGATGAAGACCTCGTGGTCGGTCACGTCCAGGATGATCTGATTCTCTGAGATCAGGACGTTTCGGCAGCCGTACGCGTGGGGACAGAAGGAGGCGTTGGCGTGGCCTGAAGAGAAAAGTCCAAACTTTATTTATATGTTTGCTTTGTTTGACTTGTTTGACAAAATCTCCTGAATTTCTTTTGCTCCAGATTTTTGTTTATCTCAAAGATTTCTTATGTGTTTGTAGTTTTTGATTCACAGATTTATTGTCAGGACATCTTGTGGATTCTGTCGGCGTGTGACGTCACCTTGCCAGATTCGTCCCCCGTTGATGTGGACCTGCACAGGATAGGACGGGTGAAGAGGCTGGTGATAGTGGAGGATGAAGACGTAACGTCCCAGCGCGTGGACACGAGTCGAGAACACTGCGGCATTCTGGAGGAGCAGGTCAAGATAAGTGTGAAATATCCATGATGTAGATGAGAGAGAATAAATGAGAAATATCCATAATTTTCTTTTTCAGCATTTGACTCAATTATTTTCAATCTGGTGTTTAAGGGGTGTGGTTAATTAGCCACGCCCTAGTGGCTCGTTTAGCTCGTTTAGCTCGTTTAGCCTCAATAATGTGATTCATTTAGGATCAAATTAAGAAAAAGAATAACTCCTTGCTTTACAACTGGATCCTCACAGCAGTCGAGGCTCCGGCACTAAAACACTCGGTACCTGCAGAGAGTCCAGTCGGACGTGGTCGCTGTTGTCCACTCCGTGCGGAGGTCTGTCTCCTCCGGTCCAGGCCGGCTCGTCGCTCTGGTGGAGCGGCAGAGGAGGAGCAGCGGCGGGCGAGGCCAGGACGGACTCCTGCGTGGACGAGCTCTGTCCTTCCTTCAGCACCAGGGAGTCCGATGGCGTCTGGAAGCGTGAGGGGGCGCAGGAGGAGCTGAGGCCAGAGCAGCGAGAGACGATGAGTCAGAGACATTTTATCCATGTGGCGTTCTTATTAAAGAACAAACCGTGGGTGTGACTGTACCTGTCAGGTGAGAACTGTCCGTTGGTGCTGATGCAGTGAATCTTTGGTTCGACGAGCTCCATCGTGAACTGATCTCTAGGAACCAGGAAGATCTTGTGCTGCAGGAGACACATGAGATCCATCAGTCAACTTGAATTCAACAATAATCAATTAAATACATTTAGTCATTCATCAAGAATGAGAGATTCTAAAATGTGACGTGGATTCATTGGATTTCACGTCATAATATGGTTCTTTAAAAAGCTTTATGAGCATTTTCAACAATAAAGTGAGTTTAATGTATCAACAAATCTACATTTTTGTATATTTCATGCGGAAAAAAAGATGTATTTCATTCTCTCTCTAAGAACACGTTCAAAGTGAGATCATCATGTGACCTCTGTCTCACCAGGAAGAAGCTGGCACGGTCAGAGACGAGCTGGACCTCAGCGTCGGTGGGTAGAGAGAAGACGGCCACTCGGTCCTGTGCATCGATGGCAACGACTCGACACAGGAAGCTGCACACACACACACACACACACACACACACACACACACACACACACACACACACACACTGATTAAGACGTGTTGACAGTCACAGTGACCTGGGAACCAGCTGAGTCCACACAAACCACAGACTCGTCTCTTACTTACTCATTTTTCATCACATTTTAATCACTTATCACAAACATCAGGTTCCTCCTGGAGAACCAGTTTGTGGCAGAACCTTGTAAAGAAACCTGAACTTGGATCCAGGTGTGAACGAGTGAAGGTGTACCTGTACGTGCAGCGCAGCAGGGTGACACTGTGCTGCTGCGTTCGGGATCCCGGTGCGTTCACGACCACAGACAGAGTCTGCGGCAGTTCCTCTTCGCTGGAATATTCCACCACCAGGACGTGATCCCCCGGAGACGGGAGGCGGCCGCGCAGCTCCACGCTGATCTGCAGCACAAAGGGAACACACATTCATGACATCTCTGCTCGTGTTGCAGGTTTGAACCTCATCAATGTCCCCGTCCCCACGCTCACATCGTAGCCGCTGCACACCGCCATGTCCGGGTGGCGTGGGGTGACCCGCTCAGTTGGGCAGGGGCGTGGCAGGTGGTTGTCGTTGCGGCAGCTGGCGTCGTTACCGGAGATGGAGGGGAAGGAGTCCAGGGAGAGATACCTGTACTGCAGACAGCTGGAGAGACAGAGAGACAGAGCAGACAGACAGACAGAGAGAGAGAGAGAGGGGAGAGAGAGAGAGAAGAAGAGAGAAGCAGAGACGGACAGAGACAGAAGAGGACAGACAGAGAGAGAGCAGAGAGACAGAGAGAGACAGAGGACAGAGAGACAGAGAGACAGCACAGAGAGAAGGAGACAGAGACAGGAGACAGACAGAGAGACAGAGGAGAGACAGAGACAGACAGAGAGACAGAGACAGACAGAGAGGTAGAGACAGAGAGACAGACAGACAGAGACAGAGAGAGACAGAGAGAGAGGACGAGAGAGAGAGAGGGAGAGACAGACAGAGACAGACAGAGGGGACAGGAGCAGAGAGAGAGAGAGAGAGAGAGAGAGAGAGACAGACAGAGAGACAGAGACAGACAGAGAGGGAGAGACAGGTTAAAGTCACTGGTGTATTTGTCAGAGTGGAATCTATCTAAATAAAAGTGTATTATCCTGAAACAGTTTCTTAGATTAAAACTTGGTTCGGTCACACACACACACAAAGTGAACATCGTGGGTCAAAGTTCATCAAAGTTAAACATGAGGCTGTGGATTTGGTCGGGGGGGGGGAGTAAATGTTGAATTCACACAAAGTGAACAGGAGGTGAAGGTTGGACACATGTGTGTGTGTGACCGTCCCTCCAGCAGCAGCTGAGCATTAACACACATGAAGAGTCTCTGATGTGTGTTTTTACTTGTGGTCGGCGTTGGGGGCGGAGCTATAGGTGCAGGGTTCTGTGACCTTGATCTGCAGGATGGGAGCTTCGTAGTAGGCACTGGGCAGCAGGACCAAGTAATCCTGAGGGTCAGACACAGTGTGAACGAGAAACACACACAGGTTCACTTCTGATTCCATCACCACAAAACATGACCAGGAATATCCGTGTGTGTGAGTGTGTGTCTGTGTGTGTCTGTGTGTGTGTGTCTGTGTGTGAGAGTCTCACCAGCAGGATTCCCTCGGCCTCGATAACCACAGTCCAGGTTCCCGGGTTCAGGACAAACGGTTCCACGAAGTTGTTCTGTGGAACGTTGAGGAAGGCGGGTTCTGCACTCGGAGCGAAGACGATCTGTTTGGACTGTTCTGAACCTGCAAACATCCACACACACGTTCAGGGTTACAACTGAATCACAAGAGAATAAGTTACAACTGAATCACAAGAGAATAAGTTACAACTGAATCACGATGACAAGAGAATAAGTTACAACTGAAAGAAACATGAAAATCAGGCAAATAAAAAGCAGTAAAACTCTTTAAAAGAGATTTTATTGAATAAACTAGATTTTGACAGGCTGATGCAGAGATGAGAGAGTTAAACATTTCAGATACTGATATATCGGCTGTACTCAAATATATATATATATGTCGTTATATAAGTATATAAGTATAATCTTTATTTTCATATCAGCAAACAAAAACACTGATTATCTGAGAAAGACTCATATCTGCAGATTATTGAGCCTTTACACTAAACTCAATACATTTTATAATAACTACAATCAAACTGGATAAATACACAGAAACGTAACCGTGACAACCGAGCAGTAACTCTCCTGTGATTGGTGGGGACGTACCTCTGCGGTTCACCTGATAGGCTGTTATTTTACCACTGGAGGTGTCGCCCTCAGAGTTTAAATACCGGAGGATGAAACGAGTCAGATAGACGTCGGCCTCGCTCACGTGAACCTGAAGCTTCACGGCCGTCTACAGGGCGAGCGAGTGGGGAGAGGGAGAGGAGGTGAGGAAGAGGAGGTGAGGAAGAAACGAGAGACGTGAGTCCTTCATCTTTAATTTGATCTGTGGCCCCTGAAGGTGAGAGAGGACGGAGCGAGAGGGAGAACCGAGAGGGGAGAACCGAGAGGAGAGAACCGAGAGGGGAGAACCGAGAGGGAGAGCCAGAGCCCAGAGCCCAGAGCCCGGAGCCCAGAGCCCGGAGCCCAGAGCCCAGAGCCCAGAGCCCAGAGCCCAGAGCCCAGAGCCCAGCCCAGAGCCCAGAGCCGAGAACCGAGAGCCGAGAGCCCAGAGCCCAGAGCCCAGAGCCCGGAGCCCGGAGCCCGGAGCCCGGAGCCCGAGCCCGAGCCCAGAGCCCAGAGCCCAGAGCCCAGAGCCCAGAGCCCAGCCCAGGGCCCAGAGCCGAGAGCCCAGAGCCCAGAGCAGAGAGCCCAGAGCCCAGAGCCCGAGCCCGGAGCCCGGAGCCCGGAGCCCAGAGCCCAGAGCCCAGAGCCCAGAGCCCAGAGCCCAGAGCCGAGCCCAGAGCCCAGAGCCGAGCCCAGAGCCCAGAGCAGAGAGCCCAGAGCCCAGAGCCCAGAGCCCAGAGCAGAGCCCAGAGCCCAGAGCCCAGAGCCCAGAGCCGAGAGCCCAGAGCCCAGAGCCCAGAGCCCAGAGCCCAGAGCCCAGAGCCCAGAGCAGAGAGCCCAGAGCCCAGAGCCGAGAGCCCAGAGCCCAGAGCAGAGCCCAGAGCCCAGAGCCCAGAGCCCAGAGCCCAGAGCCCAGAGCCCAGAGCCCAGAGCAGAGAGCCCAGAGCCCAGAGCCCAGAGCCCAGAGCCCAGAGCCGAGAGCCCAGAGCCCAGAGCAGAGAGCCCGGAGCCCAGAGCCCGGAGCCCGGAGCCCGAGCCGGAGCCCAGAGCCCAGAGCCCAGAGCCCAGAGCCCAGAGCCCAGAGCCCAGAGCCCAGAGCCCAGAGCCCAGAGAGCCCAGAGCCCAGAGCCAAGAGCCCAGGCAGAGCCCAGGCCAGGCCCAGGCCGCCCAGAGCCCAGAGCCCAGAGCAGAGAGCCCAGAGCCCAGAGCCCAGAGCCCAGAGCCGAGAGCCCAGAGCCCAGAGCCCAGAGCCCAGAGCCCAGAGCCCAGAGCCGAGAGCCCAGAGCCCAGAGCCCAGAGCCCAGAGCCCAGAGCCCAGAGCAGAGGCCCAGAGCCCAGAGCCCAGAGCCCAGAGCCCAGAGCCCAGAGCCCAGAGCCCAGAGCCCAGAGCCGAGCAGAGAGCCCAGAGCCAGAGCCCAGAGCCCAGAGCCCAGAGCCCAGAGCCCAGAGCCCAGAGCCCAGAGCCCGGAGCCCGGAGCCCAGAGCCCAGAGCCGCCCACCAACAGTCGTTCAAAACCGCCACCGCCACTCGAATAAGTCACTAATGTCATGTGCTTGTGAAATAAAGTAGTTGTACATCACCTCTGTGTGTGAACAGAGTTTGTAACTGGAGAAATATATTGTGCATATGGAAAAAAATCCATTCTGCCAGATCTAGTGGCAGAAATTTAATATAAAATTATGGTAGCTCAGACTGGACAAACTAAACCTTTAGAGTTTCTATGACGACTGAAGCTTCCACAGGTTCTCTTCATGTTTGGGGGTTCAGCTGCAACACGACACTTCACCACTAGATGTCACTACATTCTACACACTGCACCTTTAAAACCTTTTTTACACACACACAAACGATGATGTACAATTAGAACAATATTTCACAAGCATTAATCATTAGTGAACCTAATTTGATCCTACAGAACCCCCCCCCCACCGTCTGTCTCCTCTGACAGATGAGGAAGAGAAGATGGAGGAAGTGGAGGAGAAAAGGATCCTCTTCCTCATGACCCTGGAGTAAGTGATAAAGATGAGGAAGAGGAGAAGCAGCACTCACAGTTACCACAGCGGTAGTTCCAGCCGTCCTCTATCACCGACACCCGGCCCCGAACATCAGAACCCCCCCAGTTGGCATAACGCAGCACCACATGGAAGAGGTCTGGAGAGCCGACAGACACCGACACCAACACCTTGGACTGACGAGGGACCAGCGAGCAAGGCAGCAGGCAGGAAGAGGAAGTGGGAAGACAGGAGATGGAGACGGCAAAGGAGGGAGGGAAGAGATTGAAGAAGAGGAGGTGTGAGATATTCAGTAATCAAGAGAAGAAGAAGGGAGGAAACATACAAGGAGACGAATGAAGGAAGGAGGAGAGTCCAGAAAACACAGGAAGAGAAACCAAAACAAAATATAAGAGCTTAGCACCATCACCTTCATCACCTTCATCACATCCATCACATCCATCAGCTCCATCACAGAGCGAACCAGCAAACATTTAGAAAACATTTCTCTCTGGATTCACACTTTTCATCACAAACAGCTGCAGATCTGACTGATGCTTCAGCAGCTTCTCTTTTCATTTGGAACTTTAACGACAGGAGAGGCTCAAAGTTTCATTTAACGTCCTCAGAGGAGCAAAGAAACGTGAATCTCCCAAAGAGAAACATCTTTTAAACGTCCAGCATGCAGCCGAGCAGCGATGACGGGGGGGGGGCCACAGTCACAGAAATAAACACATCACAGAAATCTGCACAATTTAAAAAACAGTAGATGAAGCATAAATATACATTTCTCCAAGTTTAAAAATGTGCTCACATAACTAAATATTAGTTTTCATCCCAAAATGCTTTAATTCAAGAAAAGTGACAGAATCGTCCCCGTGGTAAAAAGTGATAAACACGTGATGAAGAGATGAACGGGCGACTTCCTACCTGGATGGGCGTCATCTGAGCGTAGCCTCTCCAGCTGAAGTCCTTGAACTCCAGAGGGTTGTATCCGAAGCGCACCGGCCGGCCGTCCAGCATGGTGCCCTCCTCGATCTCGAACCTCAGGTGGTGGAGGTCGGGGAAGTAGTGATCAGGACGAGGTCTGAGGGCAGAGGCACATCAACGTGAGGTGAGAAACACATCAGATCCTCTCAGCTGAGCTGCTGCTGAACTCACAGGTTACACTTGGCTCCCTCCACGTTGGGTCTGCAGCGGCAGCGGCCGTTCCTCTCTCCGCACGACTGACCTGCTGCCCCCCCGATGTCACACTGGCATCCTAACACACACAGCACGTGAACACTGGGTTAACCAACACGAGAGAGCAGCCACCGAGCTTCTGCGTTCAGAGGAGAACTTGTGTTATTCTTTGCACAGATGGACCAACCCTGGCAGCCGAAGTAGCTTTGCTCCTGCAGGTTGTAGAAACCATCTTTGCAGGTGGAGCAGGTTCCACTGCAGGCGTTTGGTTTGCAGTGACACTGACCGGTTTCCTGTCAGAGCGAGAACACGACACATGACCAGACACATGAATCCAAACTGACCCCAGTTCACATTAACCTCACATTCTTAAATCCAAGATATGAGTTTCTGTGCCTGAATATTCTCATGATAACTGCATCACAACATTTTCATATTCATTCATATTCAACAAAAACAAGTCAGAATATAAACATGTGATGTTTTGAGTGGAAGGATGAACTCACCTGTGCACACTCTGCCACGCCACTCAGGGTCCCTGCAGTGTGACACTCACAGTCTGCAGGACGAAGCACACACACATTAGTTCATCTACTGCAGTGTGTGTGTGTGTGTGTGTGTGTGTGTGTGTGTGTGTGTGTGTGTGTGTGTGTGGAGTGTATCTTACTGGTGCATCCATCAGGAGTGTTGTACGACAGGCTCCAGTACAGAGGTTTGCACTGGTCGCAGGCTGGACCCTCCACATTGTGACGACACTCACACTGACCCTGAGGAAAAACCAGGAGATGATTTATGATGAGAAAATCACAACCGACAGAAACCGACAAACATTTTGAATCTACGTGACTCGACAGTTACGTTGTATTTCTGCTTTTGACATCTAACTTTATTTCTGTATGAAACAGGAAGTCAGGGTGAAATCAAACATGAAGTTATCATAGTTGGAAAGTCATATTTATTACATGTTGAAGCCACAGCTTCCATCACAGCTCTGTGGTTTTGATGGTGTTATTAAATTTCATTTGTGAAATAAACAAAAGACAAAGAAAATACGTACGACAGGAGGCTGCACCACGTACTGGACGGAGCCGGCAGGATGACAGGTCCCAGCTTTAAGAACAGCAGAGAGAAAACCATTAGAGATGTTACTGCTTCAAGATGAGTGTGTGTGTGTGTGTGTGTGTGTGTGTGTGTGTGTGTGTGTGTGTGTGTGTGTGTGTGTGTGTGTGTGTGTGTGTGTGTGTGTGTGTGTGTGTGTGTGTGTGATTACTCTGGCAGTTGGGGAAGCCGTAGGCACCGTGTGCACAGCTGTCACACCTCAGTCCGAGCACGTTGGGCAGACACACACACTGTCCCGTCACCTGGTCGCAGCTGGTGTAACGAGAGCCCTCTGCAGAGCACTGACAGGCTGCAACACACACAGTGAGACATTGTTGGACCAGGTGGACACAGGACCAGGTGGACACAGGACCAGGTGGACACAGGACCAGGTGGACACAGGACCAGGTGGACACAGGAACACGGAGACAAATGAAGAAGTAACGTGATTGGATCTCTCTCAGTCAGTTGAATTTGTGTGTTTGAGGCGCGGACGACTTACGGGTGCAGGTTGGGTAACCATAGTAACCAGGAGCACACTGCTCGCATGCGGCGCCGCTGTAGTTGGGCCGGCAGTGGCAGTGACCTGAGGCGGTGCAGCTGGCGTCCAGTGAGGTGCGAGGATCACAGGTGCACTCTGGGAAAACGAGAAGCGAGACGTCGTCACAAAATAAAATAAATAAAGTTCAATGAAGTGTAATTAATATTCAATATTAATACGAATAATCATTATTCGTTAACTTAAATCTAATTCACAGATCGTCAGAGTAAAATGTTCAGTTTTCACATGTTCAACCCACAGGGAACTCAGTAATAACCCTTGAGGTTAGTTGTTTTAAGATTTTCAGGAATTTTAAGATTTGCATCAAATCTCCTTTTGGGGGGGGCATTTTGGGCATCATACATGTGCAGGTGTGACACCAGATGTGGCCATTCCGCCATCACCCCCCCACAGTCCAGTGGAAAACATGGACCACTCCGCTTCAATTAGATTCCTGCTCATGAGCTGCTGAAGGTTTTAAAGAATCGTAAAGATTTAACGAGGCAGTTTAACACTTCATCAGCAGGCGGCTGAAGTCAAGTGTGACCGTGTGTGAGTCCAGATGTGTGAGTCCAGATGTGTGCAGGGCAAGTGCAGTGTGTGTGTGTGTGTGTGTGTGTGTGTGTGTGTGTGTGTGTGTGTGTGTGTGTGTGTGTGTGTGTGTGTGTGTGTGCACCTTGACAGTTGGGGTAGGAGTGGAATCCAGATCTGCACTGTTCACATCGAGGTCCCTGAAACTCTGGTTTGCACAAACAGCGACCAGACGCATCGCAGCCGTCAGGGAGAGAGCCGACCGGGCTGCAACCACACACTGCAGGGGGTAATTTATCTTTTGCACTAACTTTGTCATATTGTTAAAACAAGATTTGTATAAATCATTCTTCAGTTGTTGTTGTTATATTACGTTGGCAGAGCGGGTAGTTGAAGTATCCTGGTGCACACTGGTCACACTGGTGACCCTGGAAACCTCTCCGACACACACCGTGACCCGTCACCAAGTCACATGACCCCTCCAGACAGCCGTGACCTGAACACTGACAGGCTGAACACACACACACACACACACACACACACACACACACACACACACACACACACACACACACACACACCAGTAAATAAATGGACAGACTGAGGGTGTCAACGTGAAACTATTTACATTGATTAACACTTATTTGTGGAATGTTGTTTATGCAGGAGTGTGTGTGTTTGTGTGTGTGTGTGTGTGTGTGTGTTACTCCTGGGTGGCAGGATAAACAAACAGATAAATGAAGTGCCTGGAATTTCTGCCTGTAAGTGTATTTGTATTTTTGTCTGTGTGTGTGTGTGTGTGTGTGTGTGTGTGTGTGTGTGTGTCTGTGTGTGTGTGTGTGTGTGTGAGTGAGTGAGTAAAACAACTCATAACACTCAACCACTAAAACAGCTGTAAACTTCACAGTTTGGTGATTTGAACAAACGCCTCCACATGAAGATGCAGGATTTAAACTCCTCAAGTAGCATTTAATATAAAGTCATTATATGAATACTTAACATATCTAATGTGATTGAAACATCACAGTCACATTTTCTTTATTGTCTAGAGTCAAAACTTCTCCAGAGAAAATCATAAAAAAGAAAATCGCACTTTGGCGCTGAGAGACGTCACATGTGAAAAGTCTCATGAATCAGATCTTCTCCAGATCTCATTCTGATGTTTCTCTCACCCTGACAGTTGAGTCCATGGAAACCCGGAGCGCACGTGTCGCAGTGGTCACCGGTGAACCCGTGTTTACAGACGCAGGTTCGAGTTCGGGGGTCGAGCCTGCAGGAGTTGTCCACGGTGCCGGCTGCGCTGCACTCACAGTCTGCACACACGACATCAACAAGGAGGATTCATTCATCAGGAGAAAGAGAAGAAAGACTCGTGCACCCGACGTGCTGAGGGTGAACTTCTCTTCTGCTTCACAACATGAATCTATCACATTTCATAAAAACAAGCAGATATGAGCAGAGTCCCAGCAGCTGGGTTTCACACAGCATGAGACACACGGTCCATCTTATCACATCCCACTGAAATGTGAAGGATTCTCTCAAAACATCTGGGCTGACACCACAAACATCAGCAGCTGAACAGGAGAGCAGAGGAAGAAGAAGAAGAAGGAGGAGAAGAAGAAGAAGAAGAAGAAGAAGAAGAAGAAGAAGGAAAATAAGATGAGAGAAATGAGGATGAAGATCTCTCGATAAGATACAGTCTATTGTTTAAAATATGAACTCTTCACCACAAACGTGTAACTTCATTTCGTCTGTGGTTCATGTGCAGTCCTGTTGACATCGTATGTTGTGTTGTTATCTTTTAAATTCCTTTGTGATTATTTTGTACTTATTTAATTACTGATGTTTCTATTTCCACTATGCCCTTCTCTTATCTTAGGTCTTTTACTTTGTAGTTAACTGCACTTAATTCACACTTAACGACGATGCCACTGAAGCTCAACCCTCCAGTGAATAATCCTACAGGTTGTAATGTTTTATCTCATCAGGTCACGTCACCCGAACAAAGCTCTTACTGATGATCTCTCCTGCTGGTTTGGCTTCACCGTTGTTGTTGTTGGTGGGATACGTGGGGACGGCTGGGGGAGAGAGAGAGTGACATTAGCAGCCAGGAATTCATTCACAAGGTTTTTCTTTTCTTTTACAGCTGCTTGTTTGAGGTGTTTCTGTCACGGTGACTCACGGTAACAGTCTGGAAAGTTGAGGAAGCCGCTGGCGCAGGAGTCACAGTTCTCCCCGCTGTAGTTCGGTTTGCAGAAGCAGCGACCGGTCAGATCCTCGCAGGTCCCGTCGGTGAACTCTGAGCGACAGTCACAGGCTGCAGGAGGCGAAGAGGAGAAGATGCAGTAAACGACATGTGCGCGTCCATTGGATTGTGATTATCTGACAGGGACTCACGTGAACAGGCCAGTGGGGAGTCCATGGTGTGGTCAGGTGACCTGTAGTAGGTGGGGATGCAGCGCTCACAGTTGACTCCGGTGGTGTGATGCTGCGAAGAAACAATTCAGTTCAGTGTTTTACTGTTTAATGGATCAACTTTCTCAACGTTAGAGAAATGAGAACAAGTTCAGAGACCCGGTGAAAACATCAACATGATGCTCAATGAATCGAGCAACACGACAACAACAGAGACGGAGGTTCGTGATGAAAAGAGAAAGAGCCGAAGCCGAACCCAGGCCCGTCCCAAAGGTGCGTGAAGTGCTGCCCCCTGAGCTTTGGTGTGTTAAAGGTTCTTCTCAGAACTCAGTGAAGACCTTGTTCTCTGCATTGAAAAGAATAAACGCCTCTGAAGACTCCTGCTTATCAGGGAAAGTTTAGTCACCTGACAGTTGAGGCAGACTCCGCCTCCTCGGTGGTGTCCGTGGACGTCGACGCTGCCCCTCCTCTGATCGACCTCGGGGTCGTAGAAACAGTCGAACGAATGACGGTGACAGTTACAGGCTGAAAACAAAACACCATGCACAGTTAGGACTGAAACTCAGACAGCAGCTATAAACACAAGATATAATTAAACAAGAATGAAAACAAAGACACGCGGAGACGACAGAGGGACATTCAGCTGAGGGACGAGAGGGACAAGAAACTGGAGGATAACAGGAAACTCCCATCAGACAGAAACGAAGTCTGTCATATGTGACATATATATATATAGATCATGTGAGGTCATGTCTGCTCTCTGAAGTCAGCAGCTCTGAAAACCTGTTTGCTGCAGCAGGAGCTGGATTCTCCCACATCACACACAGAGGATCATGTTCAGCAAACTAATCCAGAAGGACGAGTGAAACCAGAGAATCTGTAATTAACACAACCACACACGTGCTGAGGGCGTTTGGATCATCACACACTGACGTCTGAACGTTCGGGGGATTTTTCACCACAGAGACTCGTTCAGGGTCTGTGGACTTCCTGTGGTGAAGATGGTGAGAAGTGTTTTAGACTGTGTTGATTCAAAGAGGAGCGGGGGGGGGGGGGCACTGAGCTGAGAGCCAGTTTGATGTAGGACCCCCCAGGTCCTTTTAACTGAGGCCCCACAGTCTCTAGATAGGTGAACATGTCACCTGTAGGTTTGTATTTAAAGCAACACGCTGTAATAACAGCTTCATAACATTCTGATGCTTCACAAACTTATAGAAGGGGAATGACACGTCTGTCACGCCACAGCGCCCCCTGGAGGTCTGCACTATGCATCGGTAAGTGCGTCGGCTACTTGCTCACTCGTATTAACAGCAGTGAATTACACATCCCCCCTGTAGGGGGAGCCAGAGTGTAGCTGAGAGAATCTGTCACTGTGTTGCTTTAACGTTAATGTGACATATTGTATTTTATTGAATCTGTTGAATTCCATCTTTTAGGTCACAGTTTGTGTCACAGTCACTTTGAGCAGCATCGTGTTTCTCTCTGTACGAACAGATCATCTACTTCTACAACCTCCCACACAGACATCCCCACAAACTCCATGTTCTCTGTAACCACTGGTCTGAGAGCAGGTGTTTGACGGTACAGGATCAACTCCAGAGCCGAGTCATTTAAAGATGATCATTCAATATGTCTTTAACCAAAAGTATTAATACCAAGTGTAAAATAAACATCTTCAATTTACTGTGAGATTTTCCACCGGCCGACGTTCTTGTTTGTTCCCTAGTTCTCTATATAGTTCTCTCGTCTTGTGTAAGTGTCACTGATTATATGAATAAACGTCTAGAATTTAACCTTCATAACCTTCATGTATCTCTTCACTTAATCTGAGACCAAAGCCGGAGAGTTGCAGGATCAGGACGAACACGTGCACAGAGCGCAGAGCAGCCGTTACTCTTCACACGGAGTCGATAACAGTCTTTCCTTCTTATCTGCCCCTCAGCGCCTGAGAGGTGCCGGCTGAATAAACCAGCGCTCCTTATCCTGCAGCTCTGATAGAGTCGAGTGGTTTTCTCAGACGTGAGCCACAAGGCAGCTTTTCTTTTTATTGGAATGAAAGATTCATGTATGGAGAACAGTGAGTCAGTCCGGTGCTCAGCAGACCAGGTTCAGACAGAGACAGCTCCGCCCTCAGAGCTGCAGGACGCTCGACGCCTCACGTCCCAGACACATTATATTTGTCTTATTATTATGTTTCCTAACAGCCTCTCTTAGTCAACAGTTGGTGAGAACATCTGGGCTTCTTAAAGGGACATTCTATGA
Organism: Hippoglossus stenolepis; assembly: GCF_022539355.2. Lineage (NCBI taxonomy): Eukaryota > Metazoa > Chordata > Actinopteri > Pleuronectiformes > Pleuronectidae > Hippoglossus > Hippoglossus stenolepis. The sequence continues at coordinate 922,666 of NC_061488.1, forward strand.
GCGTGTGTGATGTGTTGATCTAAGTACAAGCAGTAATAAGAAGAGTCACAGCTTTGTCCAAGTCATATTTACAACCTGTTTAATCTGAAAGAGAAGAATCATAAAGTGATTTGTGAACGGAAACGTCTCCCCCCTCGTCTCTGCAGCTGAAGTGTGTGTGGGTTTTGTTTCACGCTGACCTCTACTGACCCTTCGGCTTCTGTGTTCTCATGTTGGTCCTTGTTAAATATATCTGCAGCTTTGATAGCACATGACAATCACATGTAGATATAAACCAGTGTGTTGATAACAAGTTCCAAAGAGTCGCCGAGAAATCAGAGAGAGAAACTTTCAGGACGCGATAATCCAATAACAAAATGTGAGCAAGAGGAGTTATGAAGACAAAAAGCAAAGAGTGAAAATACTAATGTATATTTATATTTAAAGAAACTGAATCAAAATGTTACGTGTACAAGGAACAGCAGCTTTGTTTCTCTTCATCCTCTGACGCAGCACGTGAAAGAAAACACATTCCTCTGCAGGGATCAGTGATTTATCCCTGTGTGTGTGTGTGTGTGTGTGTGTGTGTGTGTGTGTGTGTGTGTGTGTGTGTGTGTGTGTGTGTGTGTGGTGTGTGTGTGTTTGTGTGTGCGTGTGTAGCATGAATGCTTCTTTTGAACAGTATCCGACTGCACTCACGTTCACACCCGTTGGCGCTGTAGGTCGTGGCTGGTTTCCACGGTAACTGGCTGTATCCGGGGCAACACTGGCCACAAGACACACCACAGGTGTTATGCTGACAGTCGCAGAGTAACCTGTAAACAACAATTACAGTATGAGAAATCACAAAATACACACACACACACACACACACACACACACACACACACACACACACACACACACACACACACACACACACACACACACACACACAGTGTAGTGTATCCGTCTCAGACAGTTGTGTTTTGGGTAAAACATCATGTGAACTTTTCCCAAAAGTTCAAATTCCTTTACCTCTTATCCTGCTAATGTCAGAAAGAAAGACAGACAGAAAGACTCGTGTGAGAGAGAAGTGAAAAGAGGAGATGGAAATAGACTCCCTAACAAAGAAAGAGTTAATCTTCTCCTCCATCGCTGGCGGCTGACTGCTTCACCCTGGATTTTAATGGGATTAGTGTGTAAACCTGCAGAGTTCGGCCAAAACACAGCGGGAGACAAGAGACAACCCACTGGAAGCTGGTCTCTCTGAGTCGTCTTCACCCGTCGACCAGAGACAAACACTGAGTCACAAGAGACCAATGTGATTCTGTTACACTCCTTTGACTCCGTCAACAAAACTAGTGTCTGAGTAAATGTCAGAGACGAAAGTCCGGCTGAAACATGAAGGACAGAAACACTGATCTGGATCCTGGAGGGGACGTGACGCACTGCGTCCTTCGAAGGACGGAGACAGCACGAGATACTTCTGGATTCAAAACACAAGATGGCGCAGGACAAAACTCTGTGGGTTGTCTATCTGTAATTGGTACAGATAGTCAACAGTATGAAAAGAGAAACGTCCATGAAACCGAAACTGACTACGTGCGTCCTTTACGTTGTCAATCAATACATCCACTAGAGGGCAGCGATCTGGTCCGATCCTCCACTTTCCCTTTGCTACCGTCTCACATTTAATTCTGGTCCAATCACCTCCCAGCTGTTCCTCAAAAAGAGTCCTTCGGTCATTTCGCTTATTGTCTACACTGCCCCCTAACAATCTCCAGAGGTACTGCTCCGTTTCGTCTGTTTCATCTGTGTCCATGAGTGATGTGGTTGACTGCTCGGCTGTGTGTGTGTGTGTGTGTGTGTGTGTGTGTGTGTGTGTGTGTGTGTGTGTGTGCGTGTGTGTGTGTGTGTGTGTGTGTGTGTTACTTTGTTCTGGACTGTGCTGATAACACGTCTGTGAACTGTGTTTTAAAAGGTTGATTGTGTTTCCAGTTTTCACCTTTTTCACTATCACATCCATAATCTCTCTCACACACACACACACACACACACACACACACACACACACACACACACACACACACACACACTCCCTCGTGCATCCTCTAACTCTCTGGCTCTCGGTCCTTCTTTCCTTCCCTCGGCTGCGCTCAAGCATTTGAGGAAACAAACTTTCAATGGAGCGTTTCCAACCAGATTCACTGTTTCCTGATTTGAATTATGATCCGTGGACCTGCAGCTTCCTGACGAAACATAACTCAGTGGAGAGTTCCGCTGAATTTCAGTTTCACGTTTACTTAAAATCCATAATTGCACACACACACAAAAGCAGAATTATTGTCCAATGTGCTGAACATAGAAATCTCAGTTTTAAGAGGTGAATGTATGTTTGAAGGACGTTTCCGTCTAGACGTGAGATCTGCTGTGACTCTGGACACAGAGACGACAGTAATTCACGTCTGTGTCCGGAGTCGGTCTCTGGTTGAGGCGAGCGGCGCTGGGCCTCACGCTGGGCCTCACGCACGCTGTCAGGTGTGTTTAGATAAAACCTCCCGTCCTCCGTCCGTGTTGGAAACAGACAGACGCTGCAGACCGGCTGTTTGATGGTGTTTGTAATATCTCTGCAGTTTGAAGACGTGTCTGTAGTTTCACGTCAGCTCGCATGTGTTCGCTCACACGCTCCTTCCCCCACGTGTCATTTCCAACATACGGACCTTCTCTGTTATGAATATATATATAGATATATATAAATCCTCCTTTCCTCACACGCTTACATCAAGACAACCCCCAGTGTGCAGAGAACAATCTGCAACACGCAGGTTTAAACTAAATCCAAGTTCCTGTACAAATATCTTCCAAACCACAATATGTGAAATTCCATCAAGTGTAAATGACACTGAGGTATTTTAACGACTCTGACTGTATAGTTCAGATTTCATGAGATGTGATTTAATGTCTCTCCTCAGTGTGAGAGCAGGTAGATGTTTCTACTGTGTTTACTCTGCCTTGGTAATGAATGGTGCTTTCACAGAGTGAGTCTCACAGTCAAACTAAATACACATGAATCAGGATCATATCTGGTTTCACTCTGGTTTTCTGTGGGATTCGATGGATTTCAGAATAAAAGCCATCTCTTCAAATATACACTGGCTGTTGATTTGAATCCACGTCGTTCGGATGCTTACACACAAATTGTTGATGTCATGTTGATAACACAGAGGTTTCATAGGTGACCATGTTTCATAGGGGCCTGTTATTTGATTTATATTCGGTGCCACGGTAACGGGGCTCCGCTTCTTGACTCACACATTAAGACAAAGTCACAATCACAACGCTGCACTCGTCCATTCGGTGCCTTTCGGTAAATTTGACCACAACCTGTGTTTTGTAGCAGCAGCGTCTTAACTCCAAAAGTTAACGAGTTCTTCTTTGGCTCATCGCTTCGATCAACTTCCAACAATCAATGAAAACACAACACAATCCCTGATTTAACCTGACATCTTAAACCTAGCTGATACACAATATACATGTAAATAATAAGGTCAGCTGACAAGAAGGTGTCGATGATCAATGTGCTAATAAAGTTTTCATGTAGAAAATCAAATACAGAATTAATGAGGAGAATGTTCGGACTCCATCGATGTTTCAGGATCAGAGCCCAGAGAGCTGAGGCCACATCTGGCTGAACAATTAGCACAGCTGGTGTGTGTGTGTGTGTGTGTGTGTGTGTGTGTGTGTGTGTGTGTGTGTGTGTGTGTGTGTGTGTGTGTGTGTGTGTGTGTGTGTGTGTGTGTGTGTGTGTGTCACTGAGGTGTTGGAACAATAACTAAAGAAAAGGAGGAAGGAACCGTAGAGTCGGAGCCGAGCTGCTGTACGAGCTGAAGGAAACAGTGTCTCAGTGTTTCACTTTCATTTAAACAATTACAACTTATCGTATTCAGGGTTAAGACGAGATCCCATCGGCCTGTTTCAGCCGTACTTCACTGAGTCGGCTTTAGAGTTGATTCAAAATGTCCCTGAAGACTTTTGAAGCGTTTCATGGTCAGGGTCAGGTGTAAGGTTAACCTTCCAGTCCGGGCCCTTCGGCTCTTTAACCTTTTCAAGTAATAACACGAATTAAACTCATCAAACTAAAGACGAGCAGAGTCTCATTTAAACAGAGGGAAACTGTTTTTCACCTTTACTGAGACTGAGCTTGCAATTGGTGACTCATGCAGGTATTTCACAGATAAAACACTTATTAACCTCAATGGAACAAGTCATTAGTCAGAGCGGGATCCTTTCATCACATGTGATCCCTGCCTGGAAACTGGATTTTAAACAGTTCTAGTTGTGAGGATCTAAATGTGTGGTTCAGGTATTTTAAACAGTCAGAGGATTGTGGTTTCTGTTTTTATCAAAAAGAAGAATTCTTAACTAACCACGTCACTTGACTCATGCGATTAGTGTTATATACACGTTATATAATATGTGCATTTGTGTAATATATACATGTATAAATGAACTGTTCCGTGCATCGTGCCTGCAGGTGTTTGATTGATGGGAACGGGGGACAAGGAATTTAAAATGAATCCCTCCTGGTCTCATCAGCGTTTGGAGCTACTCAGTCTGGTTTGTGTCAGAGAGAAGGAATGTGGAGCAGCGAGCTGGAGTCTGATCTGAAAACTTACATCCACCCTGGACTTTGTTTGACGTTGTTAAATCCAGCAGGTGCGTTGTAGCAGCTCTGCTGACAGGAGGTCTGCAGCTGCTCCCCCGCTAAGGTCAGCACGACCGAGAGGAACTCATCAAACGCCTGAAAACACGAACTCTGAGGTTTCTAACTTCTGTCTGTTTGCTGAGAGGCCAGAGTGAAAACAGCCTGAGTCAGATCAGCTTTTTAAACAAGTTCACAAAACGAGATCAACAGTTCAAATCGGTTTTATTCTGGATCAGTTGTAGATTAATCTGGTTTGATGTTTTCTTATTATTTCCAATGACAATGATTCAGAATTTACTAAAGTTCTAGTTTCATGTTTGAGTCGAGCTCCGGCCTCCACCACGGCCCAGAAGCCCCACTGAGTCCAACACAACCACAATATTAAAGAAAGTAAAACCTTTCAAGTCCAGTTCCTGATCCTGCTCACAATCCAGCAGACAGGGGTGAAAACATAACCACCTTCTTCCCCAAAGCTACAGCAGCAAAGCCTGATGGGTATTGCAGTTTTCTTTAGACCTTGAACTATCAGAAATGAAGTTAAAAAAACATTAAGCGACAAACATTTAGAAAATGGATGAACTGATCCTTCTCCTCCAACGTGCAGAGTTAATATTGTTCCTGAGTAAACCAGAGCAAAATAAAACTGGACAAACATTATAAAAAAACAGTATCTATTCCTCTCAGCGCTTATTTTTACACAACCCACTGAGACCAACTCCCTGATTAACATCTGAAAACAGTTCAGCTGTCAATCAAACACAGTTTGAACGTCCTGCAGGATGTCGGGGGGGTCACAGGGTCACACCTCCCGTCAGCAGCCAATCAGCCTCCGCTGTACATCCCACTCTCCGACCGTCTCCCACACCTCCGTCTGCATCCCTCCTTCACTCCCACAGTCCCAGATCACACGTGTGCAGCAACACGGGTGTGGTGTGTGTGTGTGTGTGTGTGTGTGTGTGTGTGTGTGTGTGTGTGTGTGTGTGTGTCTGTGTGTGTCTGTGTGTGTGTGTGTGTCTGTGTGAGATCAACTGTATGTGTGTGAGACATTGTGGATTCGAGAGAGTAATGATGTTTATTGTCAAGTTTGAACTGCAACCTCCAGGTACTGCAGCTACACACACACACACACACACACACACACACACACACACACACACACCTGCTTATGTTCTTGTACAATCCACATATACGACAGTCACAGCCACACACACATATTATTAAAATAATCACACACTGCTCACTTCCACTTTTCATGAGAGACCTACACTTATCTGGAAGTTCTCTCACCCCCCCCACACACACACACACACACTTATAGAAGTTACATTAGAAACACCTCCACCTGTTTCTTTCTCTTCTTTCTTTCCTCCTCTGTCTGACACCAGCGTCTCGTTTCATCCTTTCTCTTTGTCTGTGTTTAAATCAATTGTCTTCATCTAACTCGGCTCCTACAAGTTTGTCCCTCGTTCTGATTTCATGTTTGTCCAGCAGACTCGTGTGTTGGACTAAATCCTGGATCCTCTCTGCAGGTACAGTGTGTTGTTGTGGAAGAGGCAGACAGCCACAGCCAAGAATAACCCAACCTCAAACATCCCAGCTCCGGGACAGGAATTTATAATGTGTGTGTGTGGGTGTGGGTGGACAGGCCTACTAATAACATAAATCATCTGTATGAGTTTAACGAGATCTCATTATGACACACACACACACACACACACACACACACACACACACACACACACACACACACACACACACACACACAAATCCAGTCAAAACACAGTCAGTTAGCCACAAGTTTATGAATCATAACAGTAAAGTCTGATTCAGTGACTGATTGCGTGTGTCTGTGTGTGTGTCTGTGTGTGTGTCTGTGTGTGTGCCTGTGGTGTCGTGTGTGTGTATGGTCTTGTGAAGGTCACCTACCTGTAGGGGTCGTTGGGGTCCTGAGCGTTGCAGGACTCAGCGTGTCCGTTACACACACAGCGTCCTCCGATGCTGATGTCTTTGATACTGTAGTAATACTGAAGAACAACACATTTACATTTGCATCGTTTTAGTTGAGGGATTATTTGACATTTTTGGAAAAATAATAACTTCACATGAGAAGATTGAGTCCACTTTTTCTTACCCTGCGGGTGACGGTGGGGTCGCGGAGAGCTTTGCCCATCAGGTGTCCCAGCAGCGTGTTGGTTCTCAGGAAGCGGAGCCGGATGTGGGTGGCCTTGGTGAACTCCCTCAGCACCGGGGAGTAGGAGAAGTTCATGGCGCCGGGACGACCGTTCACCAAGGACACCACGATCTGAGGAGAGAGGAGGACGTTATCAGCTGGGGAGCAGATGTGGAATGAGACACATGACAGCCTGGGAAAGTCGAGTGAGAGCGATGCTATCGGCCCAATCAGGCAGAACATATTCCGGATACGATATCACTGCTGTTATATCACAACAGGATTTACTGACATCTGAAGGATTGTTTTTCTGACTAGTGCTTGTACTATTTCAGAGACGGTTTATTATATGCAAGTTAAAGTCAAGTTAAGTTTGATTATGTGAGGAGGCAACGTAAAACAACAAGAAATAAAATAAGTCTGGAGTCTCTTTTGATCAACCTGAATCAGAAAAACATACAATTATTACATCAGTCGGTCGATTCCTGTGAATCGACCGACTGATTAACTTTAACTGACAAATGTTTTCAGCTCTACAGCGACACACAAACACACACAAACACCACAAACATACACAAACACACACACACTGACGAATCACACTCACCTCTCCGTTTTCCAGCGGGACGATCCGCGAGTATTCGGTGGTGCAGACGATGTCGTCATCATTGCTGATTCTTTCGATGGTGCTCTGTCCGAAACGTTCGATACAGTCTCTCTTAGAGGCTGCACACACACACACACACACACACACACACACACACACACACACACACACACACACACACACACACACACACACACACACACACACAAAGAAAGAAGGTTCTAATTAGTTAAAACCACAGAACGTGAAAGGTGAAAACATCTTCTGCTGTGAAACTTCTTGTTTAATGATGCGTCTCTGTGTGATAATTAGAGGAGGTCTGTGATCTGTTCAGGTCTGTATCTGTTCAGGTCTGTGATCTGTTCAGGTCTGTGATCTGTTCAGGTCTGTGATCTGTTGAGGTCTGTGATCTGTTCAGGTCTGTGATCTGCTCAGGTCTGTGATTTGTTAAGGTCTGTGATTGGTGGAGGTCCAACTTTCTTCTTTAAATTCAGCTGCAACACACAATCATCAGCTGCTACACACTCTTTGTCGCTCTAAACACAAACTGTTGAAAACACAACTCTGATTCCAAACACAACTCATTCAACAATATACTTCTATTTAATGAGTTACAGGGAGTTAACAGCGTAGTAGATTGTCTCCACCAACCAGTGCAGTTTGGCTCACATGAGGTCACTGTGACCTTTGACCTTCTCATTCCCTGAACTCACACTTGAGATATCATGTCCAAGAGCCAGAAACATGTTTTCACTTTTTCTGGGAGTCTCAGTGACCATTTGTGGCAAATGTGAAAGGATTCTCTTGAGGCTCTTGAGGCGCTTTAAAGAAAACACGATCACGAGACAAAGAGACTCACTGTGACCTTTGACCTTCCAAATCTAATCAGCTAATCCGTGCACTGAAGTAAACACTTGTACCAATTCTGAGGAGATTCCCTCGAGTTGTTAGAAATCGTGTTCACAAGAATGGGAAAAGACAATAAACCGATAAGGGACGAATGGAAAGTCAGTTCCTGTGTGTGTGTGTGTGTGTGTGTGTGTGTGTGTGTGTGCTCGCAGTCTGAGAACAAGCTGCGTCGGCTTGAGAGCGACACACACACACACACACACACACACACACACACACACACACACACCACACACACACACACACACACACACACAGATGTTCAAGCTGCAACCTGTTGGCGGAACATGCCTGGAATTTCCCTGCAGCCCACCTGGATTGACAGCTGCCATATTCAATCAGATGGCAGCTCTATGATGTAATGATGTCCCGCCTCTGACCTGACCAACAAACCAAGCAACCAATCAGGCGGCTTCCCCCGGGGCGGCTGTTCCACTGTGAGATTAGAGGGGGAATCAGACTGAACCCTGGGGGAGGTTAGAGAAACGTGAAGCGATGCCGATGGAATCTGACTTGGTTCGGTCGTAATAACCTGACATCTGGAGTGTGCATGTACAGGTAAATACACACGTGTGTGCTTCTACTTACAGGCAAAGTACTGCCAGGGCTGGTAGGTCTGACCGGAGTCGGTGGATCGCTCCAGAACCCAGAGGTCCGGACGGGGAGAGTTGGCGAACTTTATCAGCACGTAGGCCACGTGGAAGAGCTGCAGGGAACATGAAGAAGAAGAGATTCACCTTATTAAAAATCATCTTTACCTCGGTAGAGCTCAAGACTCCACCAACCTCCAACAGTCGGACTTTGTAGACATGTAGATCCAGTAATTATTCTACAGGAAATCAGTGAATCTCTCAATAAGGAACCAACATGTTATGCCCTGACCCATAATGCATCTTTCCACCGGGTTCTGTGGTGAAGGTAAAACTTGAACTTTGTTTGAATTGTTTCTGAACGTTTCTGGGATTTAATGTGAATTTGAGAAAATACAAAAAAACTAAAAGCAAAGGAAAGTACAGGATAAAGAGAGAAAGGAAAAGAAAGGAATTGGTTTGGGACAAAAAGGAAATTGAGGGAATGGGGGGAGTTGAAAGGGGAAAAGAAAGGAAATCAAATCATTCTGCGATCGAGGTGAAAACGGAAACGCGAGCCGTCAGTTTCTAATCAGACCAATGGACCGGAACAGCTGAGGTGTGAAACTGATCCTCTCTGAGGAGACGACCAGCAACACAGCGTCGGATCCGTCCGGTTACTCGTGAAGTTACGAGTCAGAAAAGCTCCTGATTCCTGACACTGATGAGCAACAGATGCTCCTGCATCACATCATCGGTTCAGGCCGTCTGCACTCGCTTCTCTTTCGCTTGTCATCCCTCGTTCATTTCCTGAAAGATGCTGGAACTGGTTATAGACGGATGACAAACTGCTCTCAAGGGCAGAGAGGGGGGGGGAGAGAACAGCTCTTCTGTTTTAAAACTGCAGCTAAAACACAACTCACTAAAATAACACAATGACGCACATGATAACATTAGAACACAACCACCTCCTCTGTGTGTGTGTGTGTTTAAATGAAGGCTGAAAAATAATTGTAATTATTTTGCATGGGTCTGTTGCATTGTACGAATCTGTGGTGGTGAAGAAGGTGCATGAACCAGGTCCCAGTTACCACCCGTACAGGACGCACAAAGACATAAAGCTAACACACCCACAATGAGAGTTGAGGAGTTTTAACTGACTTTGTTTAACTGACACAGTTAGAGCACAAGCAGAGGCTATTCAAGTGCGAGCGCAGGGTTTAGAGTGAAAGCTTGACCCAATCTGAAGGACACTGAACTCCAGAGATCCTCCACAGTGTCTCCTGAGGACGGATGTGTGTGAACGCACATGTCTGAGTGAGAGCCTCCGCAGGACATGTCTGAAAACTGCTCGAGTCTTACTCTGAAAATGAAAGAGATGAAACAACTCCAGGGCAGCAGGTCAGTTTGAAGTCTTCACTGCCAAAGGACCTTTGTCCAGTTATTAAACTTTCCACCTGCAGCGTGAACGTTTAACAGTCGTGTTGCACAATGACACAAACGATTCTAATTGCTGGTGATGTTGGATCAGTTATGAGTTCAGAGCTGAACTGACCACGACGGACACAAACTCTAAATAACAACCAGGTTGTCTTTCTGTTCGTGTTCCAACAAGCTCGAGGTTTAGCTGGTGTTTGTTTCAACAAGTGCACACACTCACAGCCCCCCCACCCACACTCACACACACTTACACACTCACACACACAGACACACACAGACACACACACACTCACACACACACACACACACACTCACACTTTTGATCATCCATCACTGGAGTTGAGCTTCTGACTTCCTCTTTCTGACATGCAGCTCCGTCAGAGGTGGTGACAACACACACACACACACACACACACACACACACACACACACACACAAAGTACTCCATCACTGTGGAATGAGGAGGATGATGGAGGGAAGGAGGCGGAGGAGAGGAACATGTCAGGTTTTATCTCTTGACAGATGAAACAACTCAAAACCTGTCAAGGGGATAATATTATAGTAATAATATTGTAGTAATTATAATATTAGCAGACTTCTACAAGTTTCAGAGATAATTCTCACAGAAAGAAAGAAAAGTTTGAGTTTTCAAGTCTTAAAACCAAGTGGAACATAAATCTAGTTTTCATTTATTTATCATTAAACTATTCATAATATGTGTAACTATATTTTAGACAACAAATAAAGACTAAAGCAGAGATACTGAGATAATATACTACAATATAAACATATGTGTGTGTGATCTGAAGGACAGGAAGCAGAGAGCGAGGCCTCCACTCGTCCCTCAGGGGACAAAGTTATTGAAAGAAAAACCCAGAAGCATTCCTGTGATTCCAGGGTTAGAGTGTGACCTGCTGCAGGAGGCACCTGAAGTTCAGATCCTGTGAAGACGCTTCGGACTCAAAGCACGCCACTGAACACGCCGTCAGGTGACCTGCTGCAGGAGGCACCTGAAGCTCAGATCCTGTGAAGACGCTTCGGACTCAAAGCACGCCACTGAACACGCCGTCAGGTGACCTGCTGCAGGAGGCACCTGAAGTTCAGATCCTGTGAAGGCGCGGACTCAAGCACGCCACTGAACACGCCGTCAGGTGACCTGCTGCAGGAGGCACCTGAAGTTCAGATCCTGTGAAGGCGCCGACTCAAGCCGCCACTGAACACGCCGTCAGGTGACCTGCTGCAGGAGGCACCTGAAGTTCAGATCCTCTGAAGACGCTCGGACTCAAAGCACGCCACTGAACACGCCGTCAGGTGACCTGCTGCAGGAGGCACCTGAAGCTCAGATCCTCTGAAGACGCTTCGGACTCAAAGCACGCCACTGAACACGCCGTCAGGTGACCTGCTGCAGGAGGCACCTGAAGCTCAGATCCGAAGACGCTTCGGACTCAAAGCACGCCACTGAACACGCCGTCAGGTGACCTGCTGCAGGAGGCACCTGAAGTTCAGATCCTGTGAAGACGCTTCGGACTCAAAGCACGCCACTGAACACGCCGTCAGGTGACCTGCTGCAGGAGGCACCTGAAGTTCAGATCCTGTGAAGACGCTTCGGACTCAAAGCACGCCACTGAACACGCCGTCAGGTGACCTGCTGCAGGAGGCACCTGAAGTTCAGATCCTCTGAAGACGCTTCGGACTCAAAGCACGCCACTGAACACGCCGTCAGGTGACCTGCTGCAGGAGGCACCTGAAGTTCAGATCCTGTGAAGACGCTTCGGACTCAAAGCACGCCACTGAACACGCCGTCAGGTGACCTGCTGCAGGAGGCACCTGAAGTTCAGATCCTCTGAAGACGCTTCGGACTCAAAGCACGCCACTGAACACGCCGTCAGGTGACCTGCTCCCGAAGCTCCGCCCTGATCCCCAGATGTGGGACATGTTTCCTTTTTAAATCCATGGGGACGGACGTGGCTGCGTTCGTAACCTACACGTGTTTTCTGTTTTATTATTCTGTGGTTATTGTTTATGCTGAATTGTAATGTTTTACATTAATTGTAATGTTTTATTTCTGTATTCTGTATTATTATTATATATCTGTCGCTGATATGTTTAAATCCTGATTCAACCTTGTAAAGCACTTATTGTATCAATAAAGTTTATTATTATTATTATTAGAGACGTCACCGAGAGGATGAACATGGATTCAATAAAGCACGAAACATGAAACTCAGATGTAAAATAATAATATGATGATTGTTAATTTATAATTTATGATAATTAAAATAATCCAAAAATCTAGTGATAGTCTTTGGAATCACAAAGACGTGTAAAGACACAAAGTGGAGACACAAAGTGGAAACACAAAGTGGAGACACAAAGTGGAGACACAAAGTGGAGACACAAAGTGGGACAAGGGAAAATGATGGAGACAAAGTGGAACAAGTGGAGACACAAAGTGGAGACACAAGTGGAGACAAGTGGACACAAGTGAGACACAAGTGAACACAAGTGGAAACACAAAGTGGAGACAAAGTGGAGACACAAAGTGGAACAAGGAACAAGTGATGAGAAAGTAAAGAAAGACAAAGTGAGACACAAAGTGGAAACACAAAGTGGAGACACACAAAGTGGAGACACAAAGTGGAGACACAAGGGACAAAGTGGAGACACAAAGTGGAGACACAAAGTGGAGACAAAGTGGAGACACAAAGTGGAGACACAAAGTGACAAAGTGAAAAACAAAGTGGAAACACAAAGTGGAGACACAAAGTGGAAACACAAAGTGGAGACAAATAGAGACACAAAGAGATACAAAGTGGAACACAAAGTGGAGACACAAAGTGGAGACAAAGTGGAGACACAAAGTGGAGACACAAAGTGGAGACACAAAGTGGAGACACAAAGTGGAGACACAAAGTGGAGACACAAAGTGGAGACAAAGTGGAGACACAAAGTGGAGACACAAAGTGGAAACACAAAGTGGAAACACAAAGTGGAGACAAAGTGGAGACACAAAGTGGAAACACAAAGTGGAGACACAAAGTGGAGCACAAAGTGGAGACACAAAGTGGAGACACAAAGTGGAGACACAAAGTGGTTCATGTGGTTCATGTCACATGTGCACCTGTCGTCAAATCAATCAGCAGCATTTCGACTTTTAAAAATTAAACACACACTCTGGAGCATCTGTCTCCAGCTCCCAGTGGGAACCAGTCTGTGGCCTGGTGTGAAAGACACACACACACACACACACACACACACACACACACACACACACTCCATGGATTTATGGATTAGTGGCGGCCCAGGTCAGTCTCCCTGAATTGCCTGCAGGCCCATCAATCAAACTGCTGTTACCACGGCAACAGGTAGCCAGCAACAGGTCAGACCGAGGGGAAGAAGAGAAGAGCGAGTGAGGCGAGAGAGAGAGAGAGAGAGAGAGAGCGAGAGAGCGAGAGAGAGAGAGAGAGAGAGACAGAGAGAGAGAGAGAGAGAGAGAGAGAGAGAGAGAGAGAGAGAGAGAGAGAGAGAGAGAGAGAGAGAGAGAGAGAGAGAGAGAGCGAGAGAGGGAGAGAGAGAGAGAGAGAGACAGAGAGAGAGAGAGAGAGAGAGAGAGAGAGAGCGAGAGAGAGAGAGAGGGAGAGAGAGAGAGAGAGAGAGAGAGAGAGAGGGAGAGAGAGAGAGAGACAGAGAGAGAGAGAGAGACAGAGAGAGAGAGAGAGAGAGAGAGAGAGAGACAGAGAGAGAGAGAGAGACAGAGAGAGAGAGAGAGGGAGAGAGAGACAGAGAGAGAGAGAGAGAGGGAGAGAGAGAGAGAGACAGAGAGAGAGAGAGAGACAGAGAGAGAGAGGTCGTCTCTGAAACAGGTGGAAAAAACACCAGATGAAACTGAGACTTTACGAAGTCTCTGGTCCTGGTCCTGGTCCTGGTCCTGGTCCCTAGCACCTGGACCAGGACCAGGACCAGGACCAGGACCAGGACCAGGACCAGGACCAGGACCAGCACCAGTCAGGGCTCTCACATGTAGCATGTTGTGCAGCAGGTGATGAGGTTTAGTCCCAGGATGTGACGACGTGTGATTTGTGAAGACAGAGGGAGCGGAGGGATGAAAACAGGAGGACGAGTAGAAGCAGAAATAATATATATATATATATATATATATATACTATATATATATGTAATGAAGATGAAAACCAAACCAACAGATCACCTCCTGGCTGAATGAACGTACTGATCACTATTATTATTATTATTATAATACCACTGATCACCCTGCATTCATATATCAGAGGAGAGATAGAGGTTCAGTGACACTCTTGTTGATTTTTAGCATCGTGCACAATGTCCAGTTTCTAACTATCACATTTCACAGTTTTCTCAACACATAAAGACTTTAACACAAACACTATGTGAAGCCACATGGACGTCTACAGATGTAAAGAACGGTGTGTGAGTTAAAGGTGCAGATAGACAGAAAGTAAAGAAGGTGAAACGTGAACCTGTGATAACATGTCAGAAGACACTGTTTGAGATGGAGGTGGATATACATACACATGTCTGAGGAATGCAGGTATGTGTTTATGCATGTGTGCATGTGTGTGTGTGTGTGTGTATGTGTGTGTGTGTGTGTGTGTGTGTGTGTGTGTGTGTGTGTGTGTGCTCCTGGCTGGTTTAATAATTGTACACATTCCTTGGTGGCACCACATTCCCTGTGCCTCAGGTAACCATGGAGATAAGACGGGGACAAACAAAGGGACAGGGAGCAGCAGGACGCAGCGATGGAGCGAGTCCATGTTTGGACGTGTTCAAACCCTGAGGAGACGCTGAGGACTGAGGACAGATCGAGAGGTTTGGTGATGATTTCATTTCACAGCGTTTTATGGAGGAAATGCTGTTTGTATAATTTATCTTCTGGAGCTGAAATGACTGGATGCTAATAAATCAAATTAACATCTCCAAGGGTTTTGATCAATAATTCATCGCTTGTTTGGTTCCAGCCGCGTCTGGCGGGATAAATGTGGAAAAGATGATGAATGGATTCATTGCTTATTTAATCTTTTCAGGAAAATTGTATCGTTGACTTGTTTTCTACGACCAAACAACATTTGGGTTTTAACCAAGCATCTGAATAATTATCTAATCCACATACATTAGTGGTTTCTAACAAAAAATGATTAGAGAACCTGAAAGTAATAAATAATGTTCCCTTATTGCAGCCTTACCCATTGACTACATAACCTCGAGGATCCCTGAGGGTCCATCTGTGTTTCACTCAAACGCAACATTTCAACAAGATTTCTCCTTTAATCAAATGAACTTTCTTCAGTGTTCAGAGACGATAAAGATCCAACAGCTGGACTCTCACATCTGGATCAGCACCAGCATCCAATCAAGTGGCTCAGACTGCCACCTGGGCTCAGTGGGGGTTCAATGGGATGAAAGGAAATGTAATTAATATAATTTAATTAAATCATAGAAATATTGAAGCACAGACCTCCATACTGATAAAAGATAAGTGAGTGTGTGTGATCAATGTGTGTGTGTACATGCATGCGTG
>NC_061488.1:943580-953741 GCF_022539355.2 Hippoglossus stenolepis
GGACCCAAAAGTTCACGAGCTTCCACATTTGCTAGGATAAAAAAAGTCAGTTGAAAACCTGCAGATTTACAACCTGAAAACATAATGATGAAAATGATCCAGATGTCAACTCAACAGCGATAAGAACGAAGGATGAAGAAAAAGACTGAGATGAAAAAGGCCCGAGGGAGAAAACGGGAGGAGAAGGGAGGAGAGTTTTCTTTCCTGTGACCTTGACTTTCTCCACGTTCCTGATTCACTCCTTCTCCTTCATGTGTTTTCTCTATCGCTCATTATAACAGACAGCTGAGACCAATTCTGTAATTAGTGAAGAATGAGAGGAGGAGGAGGAGGAAGAGGAGGAAGAGGAGGAGGAGGAGCAGGAGGAGGAGGAGACTAAAACACAACCCTAGAGTTTCAAACTAAAAGAAGCAGCGTTTCCTAACGTCCAAACACTGAAAGCTCAGTGAAGCGTTTTAAAACTAGAACACACGTGTGATTTGTTTTACACTGAGTATTAAAAGATGATCTTTAAATGTATAAATAAACATGTTTGTCTCAGTTTGTGATGCTCTGCTCATATTTACATTTATACGACAGCTCGTTCTCCTGCTGCTCCTCTCGTCTCTACAGCGCCAGCGCAATGCATGATGGGAGATATTGCTCATTTAGTGACCATCGGTTGTGAACTATTTTTCATGATGCATTATGGGAAAAAATTGAGACAGAAGAAGAAAAGGGTGAGGTCACGATGTGGTGATTAGAGTCTCCAGTGAACCTGAAGTCAAACTGCAGGAGTTTGAAAAAGCACAAAGACACAAACAGTTTCCTGTGAGGCGTTTCTAGAAAACAAGAAGTGTCTCATCAGAGCTCACGTCGGTCTGACACTCACCTTGTGAGACCACATTTAAATTCACCACAGGTCTGAATTCAACCTGCAGCAGATCACACACACACCAGTCCTGTTTGAGGATTTTCATCAAGATCCATGAATTATCCAAGAAACATCCTTCATCCGGCCCCTGATTCAGATCCACGTCAAAATGAAAACAGACTGACAGACTGACAGACAGACACACACACAGACAGACACACAGACAGACACACACACAGACACACACAGACACACACAGACAGACACACACACAGACAGACACACAGACACACACACAGACAGACACACAGACAGACAGACACACACAGACAGACAGACACACACACAGACAGACAGACAGGCAGACACACAGACACACACACAGACACACACACAGGCAGACACACAGACACACAGACAGACACACAGACACACAGACAGACACACAGACAGACACACACACAGACACACACACAGACAGACACACAGACACACACACAGACAGACACACAGACACACAGACAGACAGACAGACAGAGAGACAGGAATATTCCAGGAATGTGTTACAGTATAAGACGATGTGACGGCTGCTGCTCCTCAGCTGTCGGCTCTGAACCAGTAACAGTTGCTGCAGCTCTCAGCTTGTTTCCCTGAGTTCTGGAACAAACACGTCCGCCTGTCACTGGAAACGTTCCCGGTGTGAATCTGTGTCGGCTGCGGTGGCCCGACGACCCCACTGGTGTTCACGGGGTCACCGGCTCAACCGCTGCCAGCAGCTGACGGGGCTTCATTAACGTGTCCAGAGGTTCTGGTTCTTCTGAGAGAGGAACCAGTGCAGAGCTCGGAAATCACTGGAGACGTCTCAACTTCTCCAAACACACACACTCATCTCCAGGTCCTCGTGTGAAGCTGGACGACCTCACGTTCAGTCCCAAGCTGAAACTGGACTTTCATGTCCAACAGAAACCACAGCAGGAGATTGTCCGGCTCCAACTCAGCCACAGCTTCACACCGAGATTTAACATCATCGGCAGAAACATAAACTACAAACGATTAACTTTAACTTATTGACCTCTCTGTCTCTCCCCCTCCCCCCCCTCTCCCCTTTCGTTTCATTCACCAGTGAAGAAAAGAGGAGAAACTCAAACAATCAGCTGTGACCTGGTTAAAACCAATATTTACTGTCACATTAACGAAGGCAAACCTCCCTCTTTGTCTGCAGCGTTTTCCTCCTCCTCCTCCCACCCGCGTCCTCTTTGTCCCTGTGTCTTCACATTTTATCATCTGTGTGTTAGTGTGTGTGCGTGTGTGCGTGTGTGTGTGTGTGTGTGTGCGTGTGTGTGTGTGTGTGTGTGTGTGTGTGTGTGTGTGTGCGTGTGTGCGTGTGTGTGTGTGTGTGTGTGTGTGCGTGCCTTTGGGAAACACTGATAAGTGAAACACGGGAAAAGATAACTGCTGATAGTTTTCTGAACAAACTTTAAAAAGCAACTTTGAAAAGAGAACAGAGAAGAAAGTCGTTTGATTTCTTTTCTTTCAGGTGATTTGTAATTTGTCCAAAAACTAATTGTTTAGCTTAAAATGTTCAACATTGAAAATATCCCTTATTCCTGTTTTTGTATTTGTAATGTATCTGTCAATCAGAGACCATTTAAATATATCTATAAACAAATCTGTTTCTTTTCGGTTTTGTACAATTTCAGTTGTTGAAGCTGAAAATACTGAGAAGCAAAGTTTATTTATATGTTGAAACAGAATAAACCCCAGAAAGGTTTTGCATTGAAGTTTGTACATTTGTTTCTATAATTCAGTCTGGAGCCAAACGATGGACTGACTGAAAAGAAGACGAGGAGGTGAAGACGAGGAGGAGAAGACGAGGAGGAGAAGACGAGGAGGAGAAGACGAGGAGGTGAAGACGAGGAGGAGAAGACGAGGAGGTGAGTTAGAACCCGGATCAAAGACGACTACGTTCAGGAACAAGCTGCTGGTGAATTCAGTTTGAACATGTGACATCACACCTGAACCAGGCCGAGGTTCCAGTGGAAACGGGCTGAATGTGGAAGTGGGAGATGAAGTCTGAACACAGAGTGCGACTCCACTTCTTCAGTCTAAATGAGCTCATTGTGTGATAGCAGGCAGACATTAGCATCAGGCTATTCTTAGTGTGGCTTGGCACCGTCACTGGTGTGGTTCAGGACGATCCTGGCACAAAGTGGTTTCCTGTCTGGGTTCTGTCTCCAGAGGAAGCTCCACACTGTCCTCACACTGCAGCTGGAGCCACTGGACGTCTGCATCCTGACCGGCGTGTGATGTGACGCCAGTTCCTCCACATGGAATCACCAACATCTTAGAAAGCAGCTGGTGGAGATAAGAACTGTCTCATTTACGCATTGCAGGGTTTGATTCATTGTTGCAAACTCTCCTCACTTTAAATAAAATCCAGTTTATTCTTGGATTTACTGATGCTTCCTCAGAGACACAGCAAATGTTCTGCAGGTTCTGTCTGTGAGGACAAATGTCTGAGTCAGTGTCTCTGGACATTTCCTGGATCTTCTCCTGCAGCCTCCTGGTAACATGTCAGAGTGAGTCCATGTGAGGACACAGCAGGACAGTGAGTCCGACCCGGACGATCTCCTGCTGCTTCTTCACGGGACAAACACGAACTACAGAAGATGTTCAGACGCCATCGACCAGAGTTCAAGTCTGAAAACGGCTGTTTAAGAACGGCTCAATATAAAAACACAACATTTACCGGTTGAAGCATTTTGAGCTTAAATTCCATTTCAACCA
Source organism: Hippoglossus stenolepis (assembly GCF_022539355.2). Taxonomy (NCBI): domain Eukaryota; kingdom Metazoa; phylum Chordata; class Actinopteri; order Pleuronectiformes; family Pleuronectidae; genus Hippoglossus; species Hippoglossus stenolepis. The sequence goes on from NC_061488.1 coordinate 947,221, forward strand.
GACTGGAAGTGGGTTGAATGTTTGTTTTTGATGTTTGGTCTGAAAGGCTTTTGTTTGGTCTACAAAGTGAAGAATGAGTCAACAGTCCACAAAGACCCTGAAACCAGCTAACATCCTCCAAACACCAGGAGAAGCAGGAGAACATCTCTGTCTGTGGGTTTCACAATGAGGAACGGACTTTAATGAGGACAAATACAAAAACACACGTCCCTGCTGGTCGGTCCGATGCTCCTCAAGAGGCTGATAAATAATCGAATGTCCTTTAGTCATTAATTTCCTGTTGAGTCCCATTATGTCCCCGCGAAGTCACTTCAGCCGCCATTCACAACCAACTGTTTCCTCCACGTCTGTTCACCGCAGCCTTTCAAACGCTCTCACTGACACAAGGGTGTGAGAAAGGCCCATTGAGGAGGAGGCTGAATGCTAAGTCGTTGGGAGGCTCATGTCCGCTGCTGCATCAAAAGGAGGTTGTGAGGGCGAGCAAACAGCAGAGGACAAAGGGACGGAGCTGAATGGACGTTCGGGCTCGTTCCAGCTGGAGGCGAGAGTCCACATATCGCTGAGGGTTTTTAAATCATGTTTATAGATTCTCTGGAAAGCACCGGAACAACGTGTGATGGGATCAGATCAGAAGACGACGCCACTGAGGACAAACACTGAGACACTTCATCAGGAGCTGCGTCCAACAACTATTCACAAGATTCATTCAACTGTTGATTTTCTTTTGGTTGAATATTGTTTAGTTCTGAACGACACTGAGAACATTTCACTACCAGTCACTTTCACACACACACACATGTTCACAATCTGTCTCCCTGACGGACCAACAACACACAGACCGGAGGAGCCGGGGATCGAACCATGAACCATCTGACAGACTGTCCGCTTTCCCTCCGGTGCCACAGTGTTCAAACATGGACAGAGAAACACCTTGGAACAGCTCATCCTGTCCAACTTAATGGACCAAAGCAATTTGTGTATTTTACATTGATTCAAAATACAACATCACTTCATTGTTATTCATCTAGAATCACTTCAGGCTCAACTGAAGGAAATAAATCATTTAACTGATTCTCGAAACTGTTTTTATTTCAGCACCAGGACTTTCACTGTGTTCATTTTTCACATTAGCATAAACACGTGAAAGTAGTAAAGTGTCTTCATCCTGTAAAAGTATTTTCTCTTTTCAACTTTTCCTCGTCTCTCAGTTTTTCTCTCAGGCTGTCGCTCTCTCTCTTTTTCCTCCAGAAGCAGGAGGAGACTCAGCCGTCGGCCTCAGAGAAAACACACAGCCGACGAGACAAGAGGCTGGAGGACGAGACAAGAGGAGACGGATGGACGGAGGACGGACAAGAGGAGACGGATGGACGGAGGACCAGACAAGAGGAGACGGATGGACGGAGGAAGACGAGTGGAGGAGAGAGAAGAAGAGGAAGCAGAAGATTTAGGGAGAGAAGAGGTGAAGAGATAAGTTGACAAGGGCAACGAGAGAGTGAGTGAGTGAGTGAGTGTGTGTGTGTGTGTGTGTGTGTGTGTGTGTGTGTGTGTGTGTGTGTGTGTGTGTGTGTGTGTGTGTGTGGTGTGTGTGTGTGTGTGTACGGTCAGGAGTTCAAAGCGCCAGGAAGTTAAAAACAGAATAGCCTGACGATGACCTTTGACCTGTGACAGATCAGCAGGTTGGAACAGAACTCATGCACGACCGAGGTGCAACACACACACACAGACACACACACACACACACACACACACACACACACACACATTTTGAACAGCATTTGACATTTTAATCACAGGGTATGAATGCTTCCTTTCTGTTTCTGTCTTTCCCAGCTGGAGTCTTCCTCTCCTCCTCCTCCTCCTCTCCTCCTCCTGCTCCTCCTCCTCCTCCTCCTTACTATGTTTTAAATAGTAATTAATTCTGGGAGGATGATAATAATGGAAATAATATTAAACAACCTGACCGGAGGAAACAGGAAGAACTATGTTTCCCCTTTGGGCCAAACGGTGGAAAAACTTCAACATCCAGAATGCACCGGGGCACAGGACGATCAGCTGCAGCAATTCTACTAATAAAGTTTGTTTCATGTATTTCAGCGAATTGATGCACATTGACTCCAAGATACTGAACAGTTAAAAACACCGGGTTTTATTGCAGATGATGACAGTTTGGTTCAGTTTTACTTGATGTTTCGTGTCTCACTATTTGGGAAAACGTCAAACTGAAGCTACAAGTGAGCGAGTGTGTGTTAACCTGCCAACGTCAACACACCCTGACATCAGCGACAACAATATCAGCAACTATTTTCAACTGCAAGCTCTCCCTCCTCTCCTCCCTCCCTCCCTCCATCCATCATCATCCCTCCTTCTTTCTGGTTTAAATACGACTTCTCTCTTTCCTCTTTCTCTCTTTTCACTCGAGGCTGAATCTCTCCTATTAAGGTCAGATTTGCCTCCCTCTCTCTCTGCTCCTCTTATCCCCCCACCGCTCATTTTCCTGCCCAGTACACATAATGAATGACTGAAAAATGTGCGCTGTGTGTCAGCGTTTGTGTGTTTGTGTGAGGACAGCGAGTGTCAGAGGCAACGATTAACCCCGAACCAGAGGGACAGACGGGGAAACCAGAGGACGTCAGAAATAAGCCTCGCTGCAGAGGACGGAGGAGGCGAGGAGAGAGGGATGAAGAGAGCGAGCCCCAAAATAAAAGCCAGGGAGCTACAGAGGAGAAAAGGAGCTGAATAAAGACACAGAAAGAGGAGCGCTATTAAAAGATGTGACGAAGGCGAGCGGTCGACTGAGTCACGATGGAAACTGGTGAAACAGAAAGAGACAAAAACAAGAGGAGACACAGAAATACATCATGATGATGACAACATGTAAATCATCAAATCAGAAAGAACTATTCAGAGACAAAAACCAAACTGAGAAAACAGAGCGACGACCCAAACACAGTGAAGTCACACAGAGACGCTTCATGTGCTTTTCAACCACAGATCAAGAACAAGACAGAGAAGCTCGATTCGTCTCATTTGGTCCCGATTCTCACCATCATGAGTCAGTGAAGGACTCAACAGACGAGTCTTTGTGGCCTGAGAGTCAGAGAGAGATGAACAGAGAGATGAACAGAGAGATGAACAGAGAGATGAACTCTGCGTCTTCAGGCTCAGGAACGGTTCCTGTACACAAACCTACGAAGTGGTTTGGACTGAGCTGCTGTCACAAACGTCCCGAGTGTCGCTGAGCGGTGACCTCGGAGCCGGCTGCCACGTTAAAGGTAGCGTTCACACCACATCAATGGCAGGAAGCTTTCAATCGGGAGCAGTTGGCAACACACTCTCTGTTAGGCACGGTGAACAATGGAGCCGCTTCAACACTGCATGTGTGTGCGTGTCTTTGTTTGTGCCGCAGAGAAATCTGTCATCACACAGGAAATTAAAGACGCGGCAGTGAGAGATGTGAAACAAAGCTCCGAGGGAAGTGTTGATTCAGTTTGAGAAGGAAGATTAAAGGGTCAGTTCACCCAAATCAAAGAAAAGGGTTAGATTTAGTTAATTAGAAGCAACAATAGGTCGTTTTTATACCTTCAAATAGCTTCAAAATGCTTCTGATGCGTCACAATCAGCGGGAAACTCCTGAGAATATCCACAGAAACTGACCCTTGACATGTGTGTTCCCTCAGGAGAATGTCTGTTCTCCTGAGGCCAGTGCAGGTCTGGAAACAGCTGAGGACTCGGAGGTGTCACTCAGACGACGTCTCTGACAGGTTTGATGACAGGGAGACAAATTCTGTGACTCAAGAAGTGAAGACAAAGAGAGGACCTCACCTGAAGAACACACACACACACACACACACACACACACACTCTCTAATAACAGGCTGACAAACATCCCCTGTTGTCATCCCTCCTCCTCCTCCTCTTTCCATCCCTCCTCCTCTGCTCAGTGTTCTTCCTCTCCTTCCTTCCGCTCCTCCTCCTCCTCCTCTTCCCTTCCTGTGAATTTTCCTCCACCTTCCCTTCAAACTGTATTTATTGCTCCTTCGTGCCGTCTGCCTATAATTGCTCTCCGTGATTTTTCCATCTCGTCTCCTTCACCTGTTATAACAACACTTCCACTATCACACACCTGAGGAATGAAGCTGCGTGCACACACACACACACACACATCTGAGCGCACACGTTTCATCACTCTCAGCTCACAACACAACGGTGAATTGTGTTCCACTGGTACGACCTCATCGTGGGGATGGATCATGTTGCTCTGCCTCGTGCATCTCCAGAAGGTTAATCTCTTATTTTCAGATTCTCATCCTAAACATCTTTTTCTAAACCTTTTTGGAGAAAACATTTTTAGTTGTTGTACGTCTGAAGAGCAGGTTTGATAATTAGCAGAATACATTTCTCCAAATAACAAAAAATTGAGAGTCAAAATTCATTGACAATAAAAAGACACATTTCACACCACAGAGCTTCAAGTCCTGGTAAATGTGACAAGTTCTCATAAATCACTCGAACAGAAACTGAAAAACAACCTCAGGGTTCTTGCATGAGAACGTAGCTGCAGTTCAACCTGATGTCGGTGGATTATGAGCAGTAAGTAGAATATATTATATATATTTATTATCAAATACAGAAAAATGTCAGTGTAGAAGAGAGCGAGTGAGAGAGAAAGATCGTGACTGCCATTGCATCAAAAGGAATTAACCCTCAAGCTTGTGGGTCTCCACCAACAGGCCAAGTTTCAGGAAACATGGTAATAACCTCCTCTTGAGTTCCTGAGTCCTGGTGTTAAATAGTGACCAGGGATTTATGACGTCACAATGAAGTTGACCTTTGACCTTTTGGATGGTCAAATTCATTTGATTCATTTTATCGAATCAAAAACGTCAAAAACACATTTTGTGAAGTCACATATTCCAAATTCCAGCTCATTGTTGAGTCCCAGTGGACGTTTGTGATGAATGAATGAAGAATGAGACTTAGAAGAAGAAATTGTGGAAAAGGAGAAAGACGAGGACACGAAGGAAAAGACGCTAGAAGAGGAGGTGGAAGACAGAATGAAGAGTAGAAAGAGGAGACAACAGCCGAGTGGTCTTACTCTTGTAGGAATACTGGAGGAAGAGGAGGAGCAGGGCTAATGAGGAAGAGGGTGATGGTGAAGAAGAATGCCAGGAGGAGATAGCAGAAGAAAGAAGACGGGAAAGTGGAGGAGATAGAAAGGTTCTATATTGGGCCGGTGTTATCTGAAGACCACAGACTGAAGGAGTGAGCGGGGGTTGAACTGATGATCGTTATTTTAAGAATCAAACTGACGGACGACAGAAAACAACAGAGGAAGAAGGATGAGTCGGACGAGGAGGAAATAAAAAACGCAGCGAAGCAACAAACTGGATTCTGTCTTCACCTTGAGACGCGTCGTCTTATCTCGTCCTTGGACATCGAGCGAAGCGTATTTGTGCTTGTGTGACTCTTCACATGGAAAGTGAAAGACGTCACAGTAATTCAGCAGAACACGAAGGATCTGGAAGTTTCTACTGGATTATATATGTTCCAGTTTACTACCTATACGTAAAGGGAGGGGCAGGTGGGTGATTTAACGAGCCTCCCCCTCTACGGGTTGAGACAGGTTAACTGACATTCCAATCTCCTCCCTCCTCTCTTTGTCTTTCATTCAGCCAGAGGCAGGGGGTTGACACACACACACACACACACACACACACACACACACACACACACACGCACGCACGCACGCACGCACGCACGCACGCACGCACGCACGCACGCACACACACACACACACACACACACACACACACACACACAAACACACACACACGCACACACACACACACACTCATAATCCCTGGCCTTAGCCCACCTACATTCTTTCAAGACAGAACTGAAACCTGGTAACGAGAGACCCTTCACCTCCATGTTTACTGTCTCTCTCCTTTAAGTCATGAAAACCTGGTGATATGATTCATGTGATGAATTAAACACTTCATCTGATGTCAAGTTTCCTGCGTCAACAACAGAAATAAACTCAGCAGGTTTTCTATTTAAAGTTCTAGTTAAGTGAAGTTGTATTATAACGTGATTCTCCGTCCACACAACAAAATAAAAGACAAGTGGACTACAAACATTAAGTGCTGCAAATCTCTATGATAAATGATAAAAGTAAACAAATCTGACATGTTTTTATCAAAAAACATTTAAATATATTGATCCAAAAGATTTATAAATATAGAAACGTAAAGAAACGTAACTGAACGCGCGGACGTCATCATGAGAGCAAAACGTTAAATCATCGTTAAAACCGTTCTAGTTTTGAATTATTTACCGATTTTAACAGGTTCTCTCACAAGACGCCTGTTTTCAGAGGGTTTAAAGACTTTTTAATGTACATGTAAACAGGCTCATAAAAGATTTTAAAAGACACAGCTCCTGCTTCTCTACTGAGAGAGAGAGAGAGGGAGAGAGAGAGAGAGAGAGAGAGAGAGAGAGAGAGAGAGGGAGAGAGAGAG